>NC_088201.1:175250684-175550684 GCF_037126465.1 Ornithodoros turicata
TACCTACACGTACGTCTTCACAAGTCAAGAAAAACAGAAAAAACGGTCAAGTGAATGTAATTTATAAAAGATGCAAAGCAGCCAGGTACAGTCGTATGAGGAAAAGCCAATGCCAGACACGCATTCGAGATAGTGATCAAGAAGAAAAATAGGTTATTCGTTGCTCAAGTCGCCACGGGGGTTGTTATCTACATCCTCAACAAGATACTTTGTACGAAAACATGCAGAGAGGAACTAATTCATATGGGTTACTCGACCAAGAGTGTAAGGAAAAGCTGATATGCTTAATTGCTACAAAGAACAATGAAAGAAAGAGAGAGATTAGTCAGACATAGTTGACTATATAAAGTTACTTGATAGCCACATACCGTGTGTCAGTATGTCTTCAGTGACCGCCGGCATGTCTCGTGAGTATTCTTCCTTACGTACTAGTGCTGCCTTTTCGGGGTCGCTATGACTCGTTAGTATAGGAAAATATAGGATAGTATAGGAGAAAATCACTTATGTATATAGCATGAGAAGTATGATATATCGAATAATATATTTGGGAAGCTTTTCCGAAAAATGACTGAAAGACGGTTCCACTTTCTAGGAAAGGCACAACTTTGAGGTCTGTGACTTGCTCGGAGTTGCTGTGCTTCATGCATCCATGTAGTCCTCTATGAGTAGGTGTTTTGTAGGACCTTTCCAAAAAGTTTTGCAACTCACTGGAACCCGTACTTTCTAGGAGTATCCCCCGGTCCAAATAGTCATGTCCATGATTTTGAGTTGCTGTGCTTCTGACATCCCTGTAGTCCCATAAGGGTATGTGTGGCCTTTGCAAAGCTTTCTCGACTCAGTGGAGCGTACACACTTTTTCTAGGATCACCATCCAGGTCCATTTTTCGTGAAATTGTTGTGCCCATGCTTCGAGTTTCTGTGCTTCAGGCTACAATGTAGTCTTCCATGGTATGTGTCTTTATAGAACAATTGAAATAATTTACTCACCTGAGCAAATTTTTTCTAGGATCATCCCCATGTCCATTCAAATTGCCGTGTCCATTTCAAACTGCTGTGCTTCATGCAATCGTCTTACAATGAAAATAAAATATAAAAACGAGACATGTGTTTGGTTATCAATACTGCATGAGCCGGGGCGGGGCTGCGCGAGATTGGTCTGGGCTATCTTGCTCTCAGCGTACTGCTAACAGCGTCTGACTAGTTATGTCACTGCTAAATACGCACTGCTCCCGGTGTAGAGCAACGTCTGGAGAGCTCCCAGCGTACTGCTAACAACGTCTGGCTAGCTATGTCATTTGCTAACTACGTACTGCTACCAGCGTATAGTGCCCTCAGCGTAGAGTAACGTGTAGCTAGAATTACGTGATTGCTCCCAGCGTCTGGCTGGGTATCTTAGTGCTAACTACATACTGCGTGCTCCCAGCGTCCTGCTAACAACGTCTCGCTAAATATGTCATTGGTAACTACACACTGCTCCCAGTGTAGAGCAACGTGTAGCTAGAATTACGTGATTGCTCCCAGCGTCTAGCTAGGTATCTCAGTGGTAACTACGTACTGCTCCCAGTGTCTAGGGCTCCAAGTGCAGTGGCGCGTGTCGATGTAGTTACGTCATAGTTTCCAGTGTACAGAACTGACACTACTATGTCTTCCTCAAGGGGATCACGCATACTCCTTGAACGTGGCCAGTGATTCAAGCGACATCCCGTATGACAGTACCGGTGTGATGCAATATAAGGAAAGCAGTGGTGTTTCAGTGTCTACTGAGACTGATCCCTCACTAATAATTTCGTCATCTAAGGGTTGGTGGAAAGCATGAAATGTAGTGTAAAACAGGTACACAGGTGAACTTCAGTGCTAAGACACTCGCCACTGTGGGGGCACAGCCAGACTTGTGTGGACCATTCGTAGCATGTGCAAGTAAAGATACCGCTCCTCGCCTGCTGCCCATCGAGGACCCAACTACCAATGCGACGAACACAAGCCCTGAGGCGGATTCGGGGATCGAGACCATGTATGTCCGCACAAACAACAACAACAACTTTATTTTCGGCCTAGGAGAGTGGGGAGTTTCATCGCAACAGGCGATACTCTACCCCAGTGCTTGGTGGAATGGGGGGAATAAAATAACGAGCCCCTTTACAATAACGATCGAAGTCCGATGGTGTCCAGAAATGTCAGAAGAGCTTTGAGCGCAGAGCGTTGCTGGGCTGGATTGGGCCAGGGACCAAGCAATTTCGGTAGGGAGAAAGGGCGAGAGTCCAGCTGACGAAGAGACTCGGAGAGTGTGATTCGGGAAGGTTCGTAGTGAGGGCAATGAAGAAGAATGTGCTCCAGATCCTCAAGAGCACCAAAGTGGCAACAGGTGGGAGAATCAATTTGTCTCAAGCGGTAACGCCACTGAGCTGTAAAGGCCACATCGAGGCGCATGCGGTGGATTAATGCAGCATCCTGACGAGATGTGTTTCGTGGCATGCGGAAAGCGAGCATGGGATCAACTCTGTTCAACATAGAGGGGGGAAGAATGTCGGTTGTCCGTTGGCGGGAAGCCAGGGGTGTCACTAGACGTCGCAGAATTGAACGGCGGTCTCCTCTGAGCAGAACAATACGGGTCCGGTTCCGAGAAGAGAGTGCTGCTTCTGCGGCGCTGTCGGCCTGCTCGTTCCCCACGACACCACAATGGGCTGGAACCCACTGGAGAACGAGCCTGTGGCCTGCGGCGTAGATAGTGTGGTAAGCCATTAACACGTCGGTGACTAGGGGTGCGGATGGGCCTCGTATGCCGGAAGTTTCAATTGCTTGAAGTGCAGATTTGGAGTCTGTAAAGACTGCCCATTCCCGGGGTGGAAAATCAGCGATGTGTTGTAGAAAGAAAAGGATGGCATAGAGTTCCGCAGCTGTGGAGGAGGTTGGATGTGAAAGGCGTCTTCCGTGCACGACGCCTTCGGATGGAATGACGAAGGCTGAGGCGGACTTGTTGTTTCGGGATGCGCCATCAGTATATGCTGCCGTAAACGTAGAAAACTTCTCGTCTACCAGAGCATGAAAATGGGCTCGGAGGACTTGAGGGGGGACCTGATCTCTTCTTTGCAGAAGGTTTGGAACGCTTACAAAAGTCGGCGGTACCGGCAGAGACCAGGGGGCTTCCGGCGGTATATGGTCGTTAGCTATGAAGCCAGTGAGAGTCTCGCGTGTCATCTGCGCTACTCAACAGACGTCGCTTTCAGGGCGGTATCAAATTTTCCTGAGGAGCGGGTGACGGGGAATGTAAGCATGCAAACGAAGGTAGTGCCGAGCCGTTTCCCGTTCACGGAGAACTTCAAGCGGGAGCTCACCAGCTTCAGCCAGTACTTGTCGTGTTTCAGCCATTCGTGGAACTCCGAGGCATCGATGAAGGCTTCGAGCAAACAGGGACCGAAGCGTATTTAATGAAGTTGTTGATATCCTGTGCAGAATAGGAAGGCTGTAAAGCACAGTTGCCCTCACCAATGCCGCGTGAACCGCGAGCAGGGAACGCTGATCACAGCCCCATCCTGGGCCAGAAAGATGTTGGATTGCGGGGAGCCATCGCTGCACTTTAGTTTCAAGGACCATGGTTTTGGCGCTCTATGGCCTTTGTTGCCTTTGTGCCATTAAACACATCAATCAATCAATCAGTTTCAAGGTGTTTAATGTGCCGAGCCCAGCGCAAGTCCGAGTCGATTACCACGCCAAGGAAGCGGTGAGAGCGTACTGGTTCTAGCTTCTTTGAGCCAAGCCAAAGTGGGAAATTGGCCATAGCTTTACGCGTGAAAGGGAGCTCGAGACACTTTTCGGGTGAAAGGTCCATCCCGAGGTGCGTCAGGTACGTATGGATATTGTTTAAAGCGAGCTGCAGCCGGCGCTGGAGAGCCGGGCGTGATTTTCCTACTGTCCAAAGGGCGACGTCATCTGCATACACGGAGAACGACACTTTGCGAGGAATTACTGATTGTAGGCCGGCCATCACCACGTTGAACAGTGTCGGGCTGAGAATGCTTCCTTGGGGGACTCCTTGGGGAACAGGATGCTGAGGGCTTTGGCCTTGGGACGTACGGACAGCGACAGTTCGGTCCGTAAGGAAGTCTTGGAGCCAGATGAAGAGCCGACCGGATACTCCAAACGAGCGCAAGGCATGCAGCACACAAATGTGCGAGACGGTATCATAGGCGCGCTTGATGTCGAGGAAGACCGATCGGACGATCCGTCGATGGGCTCGAGCATGTTGAACTGTAGAGATGAGGTCGAGAACTGGATCCATGGAGCTTCGGTGGCGACGAAATCCAGCCATTTCGTGAGGGAACGCACGTCGTTTTTCGAGCCACCAGTCGAGGCGATGCAGAACCATTCTCTCCATCAGTTTCCCCATACAGCTTGTCAGGCTCACCGGGCGAAAGGAGGATAGGGCATTTGGGGGCTTGCCTGGTTTCAGGATGGGAACAACCAAGGCCTCCTTCCATGTATGTGGTAAAGATCCTTGTTGCCAAGACGTGTTATAGACATGAAGGAGAGCTTGGAGTGACCGCTCGTCAAGGTTTCGTAGGGCGGCATAGGTGATTTTATCGGGCCCAGGGGACGAGCTGGCGTTCACAAGCTTCAACGCTGCCTTTAGCTCGATTAGTGTGAAGTCGCGGTCCATAACTTCCGGGGGACGGGGCCAGTCGTGGTGAAGTTCAGCCGTCAAACTGTGGACAAAACTGCGGTGTAGGGGCGTGGTCGAGGCAGCCGCCGGAGTCGTTAGTACCACACAGAAGTCCGTCGCAAGCGTGTTCTCGTCTATACGCTGAACGAGAGCCAAGGCCGCGAGAGGATTCTTTTGAGGGGGCGCCTCCTTCAGAGAACGGATTGTCCGCCAGATCTTCGTGGCCGGATCGAACGGTGAAAGGTGGTGGCAAAACTTACGCCAACGCTTCCTGTCCTCGTTTTTAAGTTCTCGTGTTACTTTAGCTTTCATCCGGCGGTATTCCACAATGTCCGTAAGTTGCCCTGTCCGACGAGCCGTTCTTTCTGCTCGGCGACGTAATGCTCAAACATAATTGTGCTTACGGTGTCAAGACTGCATCTTTGATGTATAAAAGTTTGCAAAATAAGCTACAAATAGGGCTAGTTGGCACGTGATTTAAGACTTAACGACGACAGAGGAGTACAAAAACGAAACACTGTGAACGCAGTGGAAAATCAGCTCATCGATAAGGCTGAATGTATGGCTGACAAAGTGTTGTCTTATCTTTCCGGTGCTCGAGGATGCTTTTGATCTTACCTGCTTTTTTTCCTTTCTGGCCATTCCTCGTAATCAAGGTTGAAAGTTTGATGTTTACCATGTTTTGTCTTTGTACTCCTCCGTCATCATCAAGTGTTCAGTCAAAAGCTTGATATATGGGTATTGCATATAAGTTGTGTAGCACTAAAAAATTGTGATGGTTCTGGGGGAACTTCACATAGGGAGGAGAATTTTACACCTTTTCGAAATGCACAAGCTGCGAGTTCTGGTGTTGCATTTCTCCGGCTCCAATCAAAGTTGCTAGTTGTCTCTGTCAAATGAATTTTTAAAATCTGCATCCATATCCACTTGTCAATGGTTATCTTGTACTGTCTAATAATGCCTTTTGTGCATGACTTTCCTGAAAGATGATGCTTAATCTCCTCAGCACCACACCAGAAGGCACTACAGTTCCACTCCACAAAGAAAAAAAGTACATAATCTTTGAGAGCTGTCTGCTCCAGCTCTTTCGATGCCAAACATGCTACACTCCAGCTAAGACAACCTTCAGTTCAGAAGGAACATTTCTGGCAGTCAACTGCATCTGTTCCAATGGACACCACAGTACATGGCCCAGCCAGCCAACCATGGTAAAGCAGTTGGGAACCTTCTGCTCTCAGCTGCCATCCTATTCACTAGAGCAAGTTCAGCCAAAGTGCTTAGGCTGCTTCTGCGCAATGCAGTGCAGGTATAACCAAGGAACAGATATACAAATGCAAAGTATATGAAATAAATTAACATAAACACTGCCATGACCTGATGCGTGACAGGACTTTCTTTAACTACCCAGAGAGGTTTCCTTCTTCCAGCTATTGATAAGGTAAGCTACAGTTTATAAATCAGCTGACAGAAAGTATGGGTATATCGTACATACTTCATATGTCACCTTGGTAGATGTTTCTGTTTGTGTTGTGACATGACTGCTCTCTAAGGGGTTTCTGATCACCTTGCAAATTTGCAGTATTGCATATTATAGCAATCACAATAGAAATGTATTCGATGATAAAGGTGTGGATGAAGCAGCAGCAACAGTTGCTGACAGAGCTGAGAGGACACGCCATTGAATGAGTTGGAGATGGCCGCTGCGATTCACCAGGATTCAGCGCAAAGTACATGACGTACTCTTTCCTCGTGGCGTCACTGAACAAAATTGTTCACAGTGTTCAATTTCAAGTTGGACAGGTACGGTGTTAACACGTTTTCATATTCCTACCACTTGCAAACTACAATGGTGTATCTACTGAGAAGTAAACTGGAGAAAAGGCAATAAAGTAAGATTAATTAATAACATTACACATGTGTGCTGCATTTACAGAACGCTGTAGTTAAGAATATTTACATTGGTTACGATGCACTGCCTCCGATCCCTAAAGCCTCTTTTTTTTTACCTAACTAGTGCAAGTCAACATTGTGTTTTATGAGACGTATGTGTATTCCTAAAGCTTTTGCAAACATGTTTTTACAGTCTGAGGAAGTACGAAGCAGTGTCAGCATGGAGAAGCACACACTCGTGACAGGCCTGGCTGATCTTGAAGCGCTGGACATGAAAATCGTGTCCCTAACAACTGATCGCCATCCCGCCATTCGAAAGCCCATGCGAACTCAGAAACCCCACATAAAACACAGCTTCGACATTTGGCACGTGGCTAAAGGCAGGTGCAATAGCGTAGTGTATACAGTATTCTGGGTGTTCAATTGTGTGCCAATGTGTAAAGTGCATTCATGCGTCATGCACGCATGACCAAATCCATTGGCGCTAACACTACAAAGGAATATCGCTGTTATTGTTCCAGTAACAAAAACTTGTGCCTCAGTAGATACAATACAGTGTATTATGTTGTATATGCCTCAAGAAAAAAATGGCTGCTGCTAGTAAGCGACGTGACTCTGAAAAGATTGGGTTATGGATCCAATCAGCAACAAACCACATGTACTCGTGTGCAGACACAAACCTGCGCCTCTCAATTTGGAGAAGTATGAGCCAGTTAACTGATGATCTGTGGAACTAAAAAATATCCAACTACATTACATCTAGCTGCTGTCACTAGTGGCATTTGTTCTCATTTTTGTACTCAGGTATCACCAACCATGTTGCTGACGTGCATGAGGGACATGGCGGAGAATACACAAGATGCATTCATGGCAGTGTTGAGGACAGAGACTGGCTTCGCATCGGTATAGCTGTTCCATATATACCCACACAACCAAGGCACATCTTGAGGACGTCCATAAGATATCACCAACCGGATAATCAGACGTCCATAAAATATCCCGAATAGTCCGACTGACGTACTACGGGACATCATTCGTACTGTCATTGCAACAGCCTGGGACTTGGTTTGGGCAATCCTCGTGACGTCGTTTATGACATTTTCAGGACGATTTTCTGGGTGTTTCAGGATGTTGTCCTGGGCATTCCAGGACGTTAATGTAGTATGCCCCCTCCCCCTATGCTATATATACACCTTATAATACAAGCTGCTCCATCACACATGCCTGTTCACAGTGACTAGAAATTTTATTCAGTATTCTATGCTTCCATACAAAAGTTAACAAGGGTTACTCATAAGGCAAGCCTGCCCAGACACTTCAGTACACAAAAAATAGAACTGCTTCCATCTTAACATCAGGATATCACAGGGTAGTGTAAAGGATAGCACAAACACTAACTGCCACCAAGCAATGTTGAGGCATATTTTAGGCAGGCAATAGTACCGAAGCACATTTCCCACAAACTGTATAATGCAATGACAACTACTGCCTAAGTGACAAGAAACAATGGCACTTTTGATACCTCATTGCATTTGATGCTATCTGTTTCATCACAGCTTGTGAAGTACTTCAGAGGTCCTACTCTTGTCAATACACTTGAATGTCAGGCACTTCAGTAGACAAAAATAGAACTGCTCCCATCTTAACATCAGGATATCACAGGGTAGTGTAAAGGGTAGCACAAACACTAACTGCCACCAAGCAATGTGGAGGCATATTTTAGGCAGGCAATAGTACCGAAGCGCATTTCCCATGAATTGTATAATGCAATGAAAACTATACTGCCTAAGCGACAGGACACAATTGCACTTTTGATACCTCATTGCGTATGATGCAGTCTGTTTTATCACAGCTTGTGAAGTACTTCAGAGGTCCTACTCTTGTCAATGCACCATACACATTGTGCTTATTTCAAGCATTCTGAACGCAGTTACCTCAAAATACCATACATGGGATAAATTGAAACAAGTCAGTAAGTCTAAATGTTCATCACAAAGTAGTCAAAAAATTGAAGATTGAACTGCACATGGTAGTCATCAGGAACGAGGCCTAGCAGACTAATGAACTGTTATACTTTAAGTAACAACTAAATTAATTATTGCATGTACGGGGCATGTTTTATAATGCTACTTATGTCTGTCTGAATATTCAGTGCAGCTAGAGGAAACACCCTGTACAGCTGCATTAAAAGCACTTTGAACACGTTTCGTTTAACAAAGCCTCGCAAAATATATGCTCCATAAATGTTCAAAAATATCACAGGTAAAATGGCTTAGGAGTAGCCGCAATAGAGATAAAAGATAAATATGTTGAAAAAGTCCTCAAGCTAAGTTCACTTAAGAAGCTCAATGAAAAAAAGAAAAACACCAGCCAATGTTCGCGCCAGAGGGTCACGACATTTCCAAGCCTACTGGCTCCTCCTTGTGGGCCACGATTCGAAGCTAGGGAGAATTGCTCACACTGGTCATGAGTGGTCATTGTTTTCTATTTTCACTTTCTATGCGGAGGTTTTTGAGCTACAGTCTGTGTAGTGTTCCTATTGACAGTTGAATGTTTGCGTGTTGAATGTGCCACAACTCAATGAGCAGTCGCCGATACTGGCATTCCCAAAATCAATGACGTGGTTTCCACCTGACAGTGTTAAGCTAAGGCGCTTTGCTTCATGTCATACTTCCTGGCGTTGTTTATGTAATCTTTGCGAGAAGTTCTTAGCATACCCGATATAAGCAGCAGCACATTCTGCACATGAAGTCTCAATGGAATCGTGGAACAGATAATGCTGTGGGATACAGCACAAAAACAGTGTGACATGAAACGAAGTGCATTAGCTGAACACTGTCGAACGAAAGGTAATGTTATTGATTTCAGGAATGCCAATATCACTGAGCTTGAGACGAACCTCAGGCTGCGGCTGCTCACTGGGTCCTGGCACGTTCAATCGACACTTGGTTGCACTGCCTGTCTATGTTAATGGCCTGGGCCATGTGATAGAAAAAACGGTGAATACTCTTGTATGAAAGTCTCTCTGGCTTCAAATGTCACCCCTGAGAAAGGAGCCAGTAGACTTAGAAACGGCAGTACCTCTCTTGATTTAACTTTAGTTGGTGTTAGTCTTTTTCCTCCCATTGAGTTTATCCCAACCAGACACATTTGTGCCAAACATGTTCACCTTCAAGTCGTTACACTTATGAAGTTCTCCACACTGGCTTAGGTGAAACTGTCTCGTTTCAAACTGTGTGCTTCAAAATCAGTTCAAACTCTCAAACATCGCAAAGGAATGTGGCCAGACTAGAAGTAAAACCAGAAGTTGATACAACTAAAACCTAAAAATGAATGCCATGTACGAAAAACTGCACTTTCACAGGTACGTTTTTTTGTAGCGCACTCAGTCCTGTTGTGAAGGTGCATGGTCAGTCAGTGCTCGCTGGCTGGTGCAGCGTTCTTTTGCGTGACGGAGCCACGTCTTGATCTCGCTCTCCACTTCATATCTAGTGGCTGCAGAGAGCCTGATGTTCTTCCTCACGGCACCTGAAAAATGACAACCAGTTCAACGCCTAAAACGAAGACCAATAGCTAAAACACCTGGAATTTTTTTGCGTAAAATAATTCCGCAAACTCAAGTTAAGAACTGTGCATGTGTTCACAAGCAAGAAACAAGACATATGCCCACATCTGCAACCAAAGACATATAGCAAGTATGCTTTCAGCATCTTTTCACGAAGCGCAGGAGCATCAACACTGTCTGCTCTTCAGAGGGGAGGTGCCACGCGGATGCTTGTCCATAGCCTCCTATTTACTTCAATGCCTGCCCAGTCGAGGCAGAACGGCCATTCAGCGCACTATGCGGCGACGGCACCACATGCCAGAGGTTGTGATGATCATATTGCTGCGCTTGCTGGCTCGTGATGATTGACTTGATACCTCAACTTAAATGAACAGCCTAGAAATTTACCGGTTTACATCTATAGTGACACACTTGCAAGCAGTTGAGAGTATAGGTTGACACCAGACAGACAGAACAAGCTGGCAGGCAGACGACACTGCAGTCACACGTGAAACAGAAACATCACGCGCCAGAAAACAGAGCGATATGATCATCATACCCTCTGTATGTGGCGCCACCACAGTGGTCAGCCGGTTTGCGTGGGTTCCGCTTCGACTGGGCAGGCATTGAAGTATACAGGAGGCTATGGCTTGTCAAACTGCGGGTTTCCAAGCAAACGATGTGGCTGTCCTCCGCTAGCAACTGCTCTATTTCCTAAAAGACGAGTGGCCTGCCATCGTCCAGCGAATAATGCAATTAAGCAAGCATTCAAACATTTCCCATTATATGCGAGCAGTAAAAATTTGAGTGAGAAGTGGAGAAGCATACGAAGAACTGTGCCTGTGTTACTGGTGGTGGTTTGAAAGATAAATATAGCCCTGATTTGGGAACCCAATTGTGCTGACACACATTACCTTCGTGTTCTGGATTAACTGGTGGGTAATTTCACGCAGAACCAGGCAGGGCGGCCCGGTCGACCTCTCGAATTTCTTTCTTTCAACCATATATTAAAGCCTTGTCCCTAGGAGGCATATTGGCGCTTAAAGTAGTTGAAAATAATTGGTGGTTATTTTTTTATGAATCATAATTCTGATATGGGCATTTCGACCATTGCGCTTCCTACGAAGTTTGAATTTTTTTTTTCACATTATCAGGGGTGGATAGCATTGCTTCCTAAGTTCCGAGGATTCTAACGTTTGTCTTTGAGGAGATCTTGAAGCTGCCTCATCAGTAAAATATGGCATATTTTGAGAACATCACTGGTCCTCTCCCAGTTGTGATACCCAAAGTAATCTACAACATTGTGTTCATCTCGAAGTGCCCTTTATCATAGCAAGTACATCGTATTGTGATTTGGGGCAAGTCTTTTTGTGAGGGGTGTCTATCAAAAATGCGTACATTCGACAGCGCGCATCCCATATATTCCCACTCGTGACATCGTTCATTTTACTCACAAATGTTCTTCATGACGACTTAAAACACAAAAATTTAGCTTCAGAGAGAGTTGAAGTTACATTCGTAACTCAACATCATTCACAGCATAACTTCGACCATCTCTAAAGCAATTGTTGATGTGCTGTTTTGAGTCGTCATGTGGAACGTTTGTGAGTAACACGAACAATGTCATGAGTGGGGAAATAGGGGATGCGTTCTGTCGAATTTATGCAGTTTCGGTAGATACCGTCACAAAAAACTGTTGAGTACGTCGCACCAAACCCCAATACGATGTACTTGATATGATAAGAAAGGGCATTTTGAGACGAACACAATTATGTAGATTACTTTTGGTTATCACAACTGGGAGACGACTAGTCAGGTTCCCAAAATGTACCATATTTTACACATCAGGCAACTTTGTGATTTTTATCTCCTCAAAGGCAAACCTTAGAATATTCGAGACTTAGGATACAAAGCTGCCCCTACCTGACAGTACGTGGAAATTCAGCTGGATATATAGCATAGTTATGAAGACACTCGTTGTTAAACTTTGTAGGAAGCGCAATGGTCGAAATGCCCACATCTGAATGATGATTTATTAAAAATAACCACCAATTATTTTCAACTACTCTCAGCCCCAATATGCCTCCTAGGGACAAGGCTTTAATATATGTTTGAAAGAAAAAAAAGTGGAGAGGTTGATTGGTCCACCCTGCCTGGTTCGGCGGTAAATCACACTGGTACAGCATGTGACATTGCTTGTCTGGAATCGACTGCTTGTGGTTTATCCTGTCTGAAACCTACAGGTGGTGCAAGAAAAATTCTCCTGACTAATAGACACGTACGGCATGCTTCCCAGTATATTAGCCGAAAGAAACAATCTTGCTATGCCTGGAGATTCCAGGCCAGATAAACAGCAAACTGTCGATTCCAGACAAGTATGTTGCAAGCCCTACACTACTATGAAATCTGACACAGCAAGGCTGGCAGACTTATTTTCAGCATGCTTCTGGACAGTTTCAGATCAACTGACACTGCGAAAGCAGTGTGCCGCACCAGTACCTCAAAATAACGCCTGTCTTATTTGGCTTCCTTTAAGTGTATCTTTTTTGCATTGTGCATGCGAAAAGAAAAGAAAAGCCATTTGGAGAACAGACAGCAGCAGGACTAGACCGCTGCATGAGTGTGGACGTTGTTTACAGGTGATCATCCATTTCTCTCGCTAAACGGAGGACAGGACACCAAAAACGTCAATGCAGACATCAGCAGTATCGATCAGTATTCGATTTTTGGCACAGCGGAACGTGAACTCAACAGCAACAAAGTCCAAGTAACGCGAACCCAAACCCGTATTTTTTGCTGTTCTACAATCTGATTTGAACAAGGATCAAAGGAACCCTGAACTTTAATTTAACAGTTCATTCTGCTTCACTAAAGGTACTGATTGTCAGTAAAACATTCATCACATCAACTAACGTTTGCAAAACAAAATTCACTTCAGTTTTAGCGACCCCTGATCTGGGTTCCACGACCTAACTGGGTCTAACTTTTCTAAAACCACTGGTATTCCTTATGTTGCATGTACTCCATGGAGTAATATACTCACGGATGATAAGGTGTGGAAGTTTCAGCTGTCCAAATTTCCGCTTGCCCTTCTGACCTAACCAGCTGAATTCCGCTGCAACGTAGTCTGTCAGGAGATACTCAAGTATCTTTCTCGTTGATTGCCTCACTTCGCTGCCCCCAAGCTGAGCAAGCTCTTCAACCTGAAAGTAGAAAATATTTCAAAGGCTCTAACACAAAAAAAAAATATTACTGACTTAACACAGCACAAAACTGAGACTTTACGTGTCCTATGCAAAAGACTGTGTTCTTGCGGGCTACATTTTCTGCATATATTTAGGGCCTGACTTTTTTCGGGTTTTATTTTTCAGCAAAATGTAGTAAATATCGGGTAATATTTTGCTTCAATAATTTGGCTGTAATTGGGCTTAACTGAACCCGATTCAGCCCAATTCTTGTTGAATCGGACAGAACCAGGCATAAGTCTGATTTAGTCAGCATAATACCAGTAGACAGAGTCCATGCATGTAGACGCAGCAGGGTCTCTTGTTTGACCATTTGTATGTGCATATTTATGAATTTACAAAGGTTTCCAAAGTTCTGTGTTAGCTGTGATGACTTCAGATCCCCCTGGTACAGCAGTTTTTGGTGAAATATCAGGTAAAACCCTGTTCTTGCAAATTTGATTCGGGGGTAAATATCGGGCGTAGTCTGGTGTACCCCCAAGAAGTCAGGCCCTACATATATATTTAGGTTTGCGTTTGTTAAGCTGGAGACGTCTTATGAATGATCTGTTGTTATTGTATAAGCAGGTCCATAGCCATATTATCTGCTCTCACCTATTATCTACGCTACATTTTTATTGTACTATTCGTCTCAGTAGAAAGCTCGTATTATTCTACCCACCAGTTAATGAGGAAATGATCCTTACGTTTCGTATCCAGTTTCTCTTATGGCTTTAACCAGGGTGTCGAACCGAACCCGAACCGAAATTTTCGGAACACTGCTGAACCCGAACCGGAGCAGAACCATAAAAAATAATAGCGGTAACCGGTTCGCAACAAAACGGTTCGGACATAGAAGTCAGCACAAGAGTTCCTCTTTATCCCCGAACGAAGACACATCGGTATCATCATCACGCGCCTATATCATGGATTTCACAAATTTTCACCACCTTTTATGGAACATATAAAACGGAAGCGTTGAACCGGTTTGCGAACCGGTTCGGTTTTTGGCGTGGCCGAACCGGAACTGAACCGGAACGAAATCAAAACAACGCGAACCCGAACCGAACCCGTATTTTTTGCGGTTCGACACCCTGGCTTTAACCATCTCGACACTGATATTTCCATGAATCTTCATCAATACAAATGTTCTGCCCATTGTCTATTTTGCAACTGATTATGTCCGACTATCTCCCGATTGTTATTTTGTTTAATCCTGCATTGATATTCAGCTGCTATTTCAGCTGGTTGTACGTTCTTCATTTCTTATGAATTGCATATATTTTTGTAGTGCACTGCCCAGTGGGCTGTTGTCAGCCATTGGTAGGCACGATACAAATAAATCAAAACAAACAAACAATATGTTCTATCCACCATGAGCAGAGCCTGAAGGTTTAGGGTTCACCTGATTATTCCCTGAATTTGCACCCAACATTGAAGGTTGCCTCTTCAGGGTGAAACTTGAGTTTACCAAGAAAATTGTATTCGCTGAAACCTACAGATACTGAACTGGAAAACGTGGAACTGAAAAGATGCACACTGGCTTGTTTTGCAGCAAACACAACTATACCACACTTTGTATCAAACCATCACTGTTCATTGAATTTCTGCCAAAATTTAGCATAAAGGAAGGTTTCTACCTGGAATCTGCATCAATTTACAGCATATTCTTATTTCTCCTATTTTACACCCAAGTGCAGAAAAATTACTTCTCACAATCATTTGGCTTGTGAGATAAGCTCATGTATTGATACTAATAGTTTTTGCAGTTTCTGCATAAGTAGCAAAAATGCCTGACAGAAATGATTCACTAGTACCCACAATGCTCGTAGGATTATAGAGCTAAAAAGAAACTATGCAATCCATAGTAGTATTTTCAAACTGTGTACACAGAACATAAGCATTTCATGTATTATTGCATCATGCAAAATGTTGGGAATTGAACACATTTGAAGAGCTATGAATGGTGCATGACTACAGCATTTACACACAGCTCGGATACAACTGCTTGTTGTGTTAACGAACAGCTAGGGAATGTTAACAGAACTGGTCCCAGGAAGAGCATACTGCTGAACTGTGGTTTGCCATGGAAAGCTAAACACATATAGCATGCTATGCTATGGTATGCTATGCTATTAGAGTCCTTCACTAATTTTTCGGGCATGCCCGATTATTCAGACAAGTTCACGGACGGGAACAGCGCCCGTGAGTTAATGTATAATAACTTTCAAAATTTCGGTCGCCGCACAGCCCCAACACTCGATATTTCGGACTTTCTTTGTCCAACCAGCAAGAGTCCCGAAGGGTCACCAGCCCACGACATGTGCATGATGCAATGCAAAGGTCAAGGTATATCACATATATTCCTTGTGACCCACTGACATCACATGATCTACATACCAAACGTGTCTCCATATGCTCATTAAGTGAGTCGTTGAAGTCCACCAGAGCTTCGCAGGATGCAAATGGAGTTGGTACTAGAGGGGCTTCAGCAACAATGGGGTCTGAATGCACAAGTTGCCTAGACACTTCATGAAGGAGATCGCCTTGCTCCTGCTGTGCAAGTCGCATGATGTGAAGAATCCGCAAAACTTGTCTCTGGAAATCTAGTGCAGTATAGGAAAAGAAAATTGTGAAACAGCTCTGATGTACATTACACACAAGGGAAGGAACACTCTATCCCATCAATTACTTCCACAGTTATAGCAACCAGTTAGTTCAGCACCAAATACTTATTCTTAGTTGCTGCCACTGTTCGTGTCTTTTATGGTACTATCACTAGTTTGCATCAATTGGTTAGCTCTAATTGGCAGTTGGCTAGATGCACAACGTCAAGGCAATGTAAAGTAACCGGTTGCAAACAAGAAGGGCCAACACCAATAACATAGTGTTCATGCAGTCGACTGCTGACAGTTCCGATATGCTGACACAGCTATAGCTTGGCTTTTCAGGCCTACGAAACTCACTATCACAATCATTTGATAAGGTGTGAGTTCGGGCCCTGATACGAGCTCAAGCGAAGGTCGACATGGCGTGTCGGTGAGCTCGATCATTCCACATATACGTTATTTGATGAGTGCACCAACATCCGGCATGATCGAGCTCACTGACACGCCATGTCGACCTTCACTTGAGCTCGTAGCAGGGCCCGAACTCACGCCTTATCAGATGATTGTGATCGTGAGTTTCGAAGGCCAGAAACGCCGAGCCATGGACACAGCAAGACCGGCCAGAATCAGTGCATGCACAAGCCAAAGTAGTTGACAAAAACAAAAGTGGTCAGAAATCTAATGAATAGCCCTCCTACACTTTTAGTATTGCAATCCAGAGGCACACAACTGGAAGGACGAATGGCAGCATAGTGACACCCTCATTGCCAAATTTAGTTCTACACTTCATTTTCATTGCAGAAGAGCGTGTATGTAATGCAGGGTCTAAAGCCACATGCATGAAACATTTGCTTACACTTGCGATGCCCTTTGGATTAAGCAATTACCTTGGAGGTGACATACCTGACTGTGGCATGACTTCATGCACGCTGGCTCGTTCAGCTGCTGGTTGTCCTGTTGAGAACCTACCACTTCGTGGGCTGCCGGGGTCTGCAACGTGAAATAAAGGCTTGTAACAATTTACCACAAAGCAGCTGAAATTAGCCACATCCAACAGACGCCATCCAAACACCAGTGAACAGCAGCAGGTCTCTGCTTACAGGAAGAATGTGAAGAAGCTGCTTGTCTTTCCTGCCTTTGGCACTGAATATCTGGTGGCAAGCTTGAACAGTATTCCACCATGCTACCTAAAAATGTGCAAGAGAAATAATATTAGTACTCACCATTGATTTTAGATTCGGCAGCAATGCATGATATGCTTTAAAGGGGTTGGGACACTTTCATAGATGTGGTGCATTACATTATCGATGCATCGTACTGCACGTCCGAATCAGAATACTGAAGGAAAAAATTACTCTATGTATTTTGCTTAGACAGGTAAAAACCCAAACACACTCCCAAACAAAGTGCTGACAGAGCTGCATCAGTTTGTATTCGCGGCACACATTTTCACCATTTCTATTACTTTTTGTTGTGGAACTTCCAATGCACGTTCATAATGGTACAAAGAACAGTCACCTACTTTCATGTGAGATACTGTCTGTCTTAACACCTTTAAGGTTCAAAAAGCTAAGCCATGAAGAACACAAATCCCACCGATGAGAAAAAGAAAACTGGCAGCAGTGGGCTTCTATGATGAAAAACAGTAAGTGACACGAGCACAACAGCAGACAGGCTCATACTAGGATCAAGCCAGTCTTAGCTATCCCCATGTGTATTCACTCAGCATTTTTCGACATATCTGTTAACCAACTAGCCCAGCTCTCCATTCCCACTGCGGGCTTGCAATACCATGTTAGAACATTAAAAATTAAGCTGCAGAATGAAACTGCACCACATGCTTACCATGATCCACCAGCAGGGGTAGGGCATGGGAAGTTTGAGGGCACAGGCGGAGCATTCATGATGGTGTCTATGTCATCATCAGATTCTGGTGGCAACTGTCTTGGCTTCTTCTTTTTGGCTGCCATCATGTATTGTGCAAAAGTTATACAGGGTGTCCCAGAAAACTTGTCATTGAATCATAATAAAGAGCTACATCACCTAGAATCATGTGGTCAACGACATTTGTTCTTACTAGGTTTTTGCCACCTCCTGATGGGAATCTCATCTAACTTAAGTTTTATGATGTAAAATTTTACAAACGGACCTCTAAAGTTGGATCAGTAAAGCCCACTTTTTTACCCATCCAATGTGAAGTACCTGCCAAATGTAACCTAACTTATGCTAATTATTAGGAACCGAACTCAAAAATTTGCCAACCATAGGTCAAGCGAATGCCAAATTTACCCAAATTCATGATAAATAACAAGGGCATTGAGCAGATATACCAGCTGAAAAAAAAAAAAAAAAAGAAGACGAACATCATGCGTTTTGGAGCGTCCAGAGCATAGCACTCAATGAATTCTTAGGGAGCCTTGTGCAGTTCGATGGAAGGACGCTGCTAAACCCAGCCCATAAAGCGATAGTAGAAAAAAAATTCATTTTTGAAATTGAGAGAAGAAAAGCATGATTCCGGTGGAAGCCGAATGCAATAGGCCATCCCTGTCTTATCTCTTTGTACTATGCCTGTGTGGGCTGAGCATAACCTCCTTTCATTGGGCTGAAAACAAAGGTACATAAAGACTCCGCACAAATGCTCCGAAAAGCATGGTGTTGAGCTATTTTTTCCCCCATGAAGTAGCTCTTCAGTATCAGTGTCAATTACCATGAACTTGAGTAAACTTGACATGCACTTGATATTGGCAGGATTAAAAAAAGACCTTGTCAAATTTTTCAGTTCAGTTTATAAAAATTGATACAAAACTTAATGTTATACATTCATGCCAAGATGTGGCAAAAACCTAGTAAAACAAATGCTGTTGACCACGTAACTCCAGATGGCACAGCCTTCTCAACAATAGTACATAATTCAATGTCACGTTTTCTGGGACATACGGCTAACAGTACTGTGTCATTGGTAACACTGACTATACAAATAACAGTGGGAAGAAGGCTGCTGAATTGCAGCAGCAGGAAACTAGCAAACATGCATCTTGCACATACACATGAGGCCACTTTAAAGGAACTACGAAAGCTTAATTAGAAAGAGCTTGAGAGAAACAAGTGTGTGGGGGTCGTTCCGTACGTTGCAGCTCTCAAAGACACGGCGATACATTTTCCGACGAAGCAGCAGCTCAGAGAGGAAAAAGTGCTCCAGTAATAGTAGTGACGATCAACAGCCGCATTACACTTTCAGTAGGCTTAATTGTCAGCAGTCAAATGCCATCTTAGCTCCAAGTCAAATATGATATAATAAAGTTTTCAAGCCACTTATAGATTTTCAAATTTGGTCGCATATGACCATCCGCCAATCGGCAAAATAACCAGTGTTTGACGCCACGGCCAGATTGCCTTCGTGCCCTGTCATAGCAGCTGCAGTTCACAGCATGGTTAATACAGAATATTTTTGCTACCTGAACGATTGTGTACATACTACACAGGATGAATTCTTCAATACAGACGTAAGTGGTCATGCTTTTGTGAAATATCTCTTCATGGTCCCTTTAAATATTATTATTTATAACGGTTATTTCTGACCCGTCAGCTTCCAAAACTAAGCAAATGAGTGTACACTTTGCAAAATTACCCTTCCTTGCTTCATGTGACTTCAAAAGGCCCTGGTCCACATGTTGGGATGATGAAAGGTGTGAATGCTTGTCTGTTTCTGTAAAAATGTGAATTTGTGAAGAAAGAAGAAACATTCAGAATTCAAGATGGGTATTTACCTTGCATGAGCTCCTCAGAGTCGTCTTCAATAAAGCGTTTTGGTGGGAAGCGGTTCCGCTTTCTTCCATCCCCTTCACAATCAGAGTTAACATCAGAGGTGTATTGCAGGTCATTAAGTTTCCTCCGGGCATCTGAATACATTGCTGAAAAAGCAAGCAAACTTATAAAACTAAAGTTTAGAAAATTTGACATCCAGACTCACAGATGTAGAATACATGCACAGCTATTGTCTACAGCAACTCAACAAACCCTTCCAAACACTTCGTACATTGAACGGAAACATCTCCTTGAGTCCCAGGAGCAACGAAGGGGGGAACTACACAGGACAGACACGAAACAAGAGCCGTCCTGTGTAGTCCCCCCTCCCCCCTTCGTTGCTCCTCAGACTCAAGATGTTTCCGCTCAATCGTATATACCAGCTCGCTTGTCTACTCTACTTATGTTCAACTTAGTACATTGCTCAGCACATGCTTGTACCACGTAGGATTGACTGGGAAAGCCAAATGAAACTAGAACATGCAATCACCTTTGCAGTGACAAAATGCACTGCTGCAAAACAATTAAACATTGTCTTTTCTTGAGAACGTGATTTTCTGAGTTGATGTTCTGTGCATGTCTAAAGCAATGACAAGCTACCATGCAGACCGACATCCAGCTGAGGTACTTACAGTGAATTCCACGTACAATGACTTTGTACACATCCCATGATTCCTCAGGAGGTGCTGACTTCATGACCAACTTTTTGGCCTTGTCCGATGAAACCTTTGGCCACTTGCATGTTGTACCAGTTATCCAAGATGCAGGAACAACCTCAATTTCATTCTTTACCGTGAAGTGTGCAATTGCAAACATTGTGGCACGGACCCTCACCAAAAGCATACATCAGTGGAGGAATGGCACAACCACGTGACGGCCCTTGAAAGGCAATTTCACCAATTTTTTCACATCAGTTAGTCGCCACCATTTCAGGCCAGAGAGCTTGGAAACAATGTGGATGCCAAGGCGTGATGATTCAAATGGAAGCACATACAAATCTTCTTTGTGGCAGAATTCTCGTCCAACCACCACCACCTCCTGCGTAGAGTGCAAAGTTGCAAAGTTGAATATCACAACAATGTGACCTCCCACTACACAGCAGTTATCCCCTTCATTTATACTCAGAGTATATCCACAGTGTTTAATAGATTTATACTGTAGGCTTGTGCATCCTGTGGGAACTGGACCACTAGAGTGAGGCTGACACATCTTGTTTTGCTCGACAGCCTTTTCCTGCGACAAGGTGCTCTGGCGTTCTGTGAACCGATTGTACAGCTGCTCCAAGGGCAACTCATGTTTTCGAATCAGTCGTTTTAAGAATTTCATATTGTTCTCAAATGGAAATGCGCTAAAGGTTTCAAGATTGCCGTGCTTCTCTACGTCCTTAGCCAAATGTATGCAGCAGTGCACATTGAATGATACCTGATGGTCACCGTAAAGTGCAGCAAACCGGCTCACAAAGAATCGCAGTAGAGTTTCCGCATACGAGCAATGGACCTGGCATAGCTCTGGGCTGGCAAGAATATATATTGCGGAGTGGAAGGTGACAAAATTGCTGTAGAGGTCATCAGGCAGGTGATCTTTGAAAACACAGGGTCCAGTGTACAAGAGTATCAACCTAAACTCTGTCGCCTTCCAGCGATGCAGTTCATCCAGTGCCCTTGGCTTCCTGCTAAATTCTGACGGCATGTGCTTAATAAGAGATACGTTCATCTCTGATATCATCCCTCTATCAGCGGGCCCAACTGCATGGCGGTGACCACGCGTCCACAACATTAGCAACTTCTTTATCACGCCTAAGCAGATCAAGTGCATATAGTCAAGAGGCACTGACAATATGCAATCAATGTTAAGTTCAGTGAAAACTGAAGTCCCTCTATGGTGTTCCATATCGTGTTGCTCGCGGAAAGTTGTGTCCGTTCTTAGGGGTGCATTCATGTTTAGGAAACACATTCTGTTGGTTTTGTACTCGCCCTCAACTGTGCACTTGGGGCACCCTGAACGAGCATTGTGGCCCTTTGTCAACATGACAAACGCTCGTGCTGGTGCATCACATACGATGCTGTTAACTTCTACATCATGATGTTTGCCATTGACCCTTATTCCATCAGCACAAAGCTGTTTCGCCTCGCTGACAAAATGCCGCAAGTACTCGTTGGGATCTGTTGGCTTCTCTGTGCCGGCATAAACTCCAACCAGAAACACTCCATTACAGGAGAGCCCTTTCACACAGCACTGGATGGGCCAAAGCTGAAGTTTCGAGCTCTTGCTTATTGGTAGTCCATCAACGTTTACAATTAAAGGCAAGACTCTAGGTACCTCTCGCAAGCGGCACAGCAGAGACTGAAGACCAGGCGCTATACCGAAATGGCAGTATTTCCCACAGCCGAGTGTTGAAACGTTAGTTGATGTACTGCGGGGAGTGTTCAACATGTGCGTGCATCGGAAGGGAACTCTGCATGACAGGAATGTGTTCGAAGAATTTTGAGGAGTGCAGTGACAGCTGTTTGCGGTACATTTTGCGTTACGGCCCAGCGTCTAATTTGGTCGAGTAGCGTAGTGCCTTCCGTTGAATGCGTGGGTACTTCTAACTGCGAAATTGCTTCCACAGGTGTAGTACTGAAAGTCTGGGAATCCGTAGCTGCGATACCGGCAACGGTTTGACAAGGCTCGCCAATTACAGAACATACTGACTGCGAGGTATCTTGAGATAGCGAGGCTGGCGAAGAGCAATCGTCATGCTCCGGCGCATCCTCGTTGCTCGAAGATCCTCCTAGCTCAACCGAAAGTTCTGTAGACGTCGAAGGTTCTTGTGAATGTTCAAACCCTTCAGAATAGCTTGCAATAACTCGATTACTCTCTCTGTATGCCCTGTGGTAGATGTAGCGCTTTTTATTCGCTTTAGGCATGGCTCGGCGTTGTAGAACCACTACTACGGGTGATATGCAAGCACTATTGAGAAATCCGCTATGTGCAATGGCAGTGATTGTAATCGTAAACTTTCAAAACGGCAGACGTACCAAAAAAGCAGATGATGTCGAAGATTACCCACGAAACAAAGAAACCATGCAACAACAAAGCACTCACACCGGCGGATGCAAGAACAGAAAAGCGGATGTGGATGGCGACAACGATGCGCCTTCCTGGTTCCTTTGAAGCTTTCAAGCGAAGAAGAGAGAAGAGAGAGCTAAGTTTGAGACTTTGTGTTGTGTCATCTGTTTTTCGTCTTTTTCCCAGTCTCTGGTTTTTCGTCATGGATCTTAGCCACCAGCTCGCTTGCTTTTTAACCATTTTATCTGTATCAGAGAAAGTATTTGCCGTCTTGACGCCAGCTCATCGCAATTGACATCGGCTTACAAGATGGCGGAAATCAGCAGTGTAGCATTAGCATAGCGCATAGCAGAAAAGGAATTCACAGTAGCAGCGTGAGTGCAGGCAGTACTTCCAGATAATGAAGGTTTTTCTTTCTTCGATTCTTCTGCGGAGTGTATACTACATTGGTGCAGCACATACTGCGATATCATAAAATGGTTAAACGGAGCAAAGTTCGGAACCAGGCTGAGAGGCATGGGCACAGGAGCCTCCCGAAATGCAATAGAGAGTCCAGTAAAGTACGCACAGGAAGCTTTTGCATTTTTTCTTGGAGTACTACGTGCAATATTTACGAAAGTTGTTTGTACTTAAGGAACAGTTTACTTGTGCTGAGTGTGTAGCGGTTTAGTATGAAGCCGTCGTTGCCTGTTATTAGTCATCCATAACGTGTAATTTCATTGTGCAGATATACGTAGCCGTGCGATTTCAGGAATGTCATATCACATATCTAAGTACTACAATGGCACTGGGCATTGCACTTTGCTTATCAGTGTACAGTACATGATGCTCACAATACGCTACTTTTTGTCTTTGTTTCTTTCGCCGGTACGCAACGAAATATGTATACCAACCGGACCACCTGCTACTTCATATCGACGTTATAGCTGCACAAAGAAATAGTCTTGATAGGAACAGTGTTGAAATAGCTTTGTGACCTTGTGCTCAAGTTTTCCCTTTTAGTTTTTTTTTCTTTTTAAGAGTATGTATTCTCTCTCAAGCTATGGAATTTGTTCCCGTGTATGGATTATCGTTAAATTAAGTGGTTTAACGTGTACATGGTCTTATTGTTGAATATTTCCTTGTTGGGTTTCTGATGCACAAGGTGCACATTTTTCGACAGATGTGTGACATTGACAGACCACATGCTTTTAGATGTGCACCATCTATGAGACACTCAGTCAAAACGTACAACCGATTCTCCCGTAACACATTAAATGCTGACCTGCCCCATACAGATCACTGGCATAAAGTACACAGAGCATAGACTATAGTCAGTTAGAATTAAAATTTATTTCTCCATAATTTAGCAGCGCTATATATTTACCTTCTTCAAATTTCAGAATAAAAACAATTAATATACGCTTTGTGCTGTTTGCAGTTACCAGTATGCAGTCAAGTATAGTACATATTTGTGAATACGAAAGGCTATACAGCTACTGACGATTTTCATCGGCAGCAGGAGAAAAGGGGCCGTTGAAATGGGAATGCAAGCGGCTTCACGAGTGGTTCCAGCTGAGCCCAACAGAAAGACAGATCCAGCTCTCGGTAAATAGAGCAGCTTTCGAAGCAGAATGGCTTGCAGAAATTGAGGTTGGTCATTCACGAACGACACATCACTAATCCAGTAGTTGCATACGCAGTCGTACTGGTTATTCATCTGTCTCTATAACCACCTGGTAAAATGGCATCTATTTTGCTCTGCTACTTTTTAAAATAAAAATTATGTAACCAGTGAAAAACAAATACTCTGTATATTACTACATTACAAAGAGGGCACCTAATATATGGCATGTGTGCATGGTCTTTTTCTCTGTATTATTTTTTGTTTAGACATGTCTCTTGCTCATTCGCTGTATATTTTGTGGACTAATTTATCGTTCTTTTGAGGCAGAAGTCAACACAGCACTATGTAGACCAAATAGTTTCGAGAACCTGCTGTACCTGATGCCATGCTATTTTTACTATGTATAGAAAATCAAGATGAGGACACAGGACACTAGGAGTTGACATGTGTGCTGTGAATGGCTCTGCTTAAAGAAAGCAACATGACGGAAGATGCATACTGTCATACACTTACTCTATATCACAATCTGCAGTTCCTGGCCATGGTGGATAGTTCTTATGGCGACATTTACTTCAATGGAAAATGAAGCCACATCCGGAGTCCGTGACAATGGGTCCCACCTGTGATCACCAATCCACTGTAATTATCTGTTCATCGCCTGCAGCAATAACACACCCAGATACAGTGAACTACTTATAAGTCAAACTTGAATAAGTTGAAATAGCGATCAGTCTCTAGTCGATGAGGATACACTGTGGATATATGTTGTACATTGCTGTAGTGATTCTTAAAGTAGCACAAAAGTCATTTTTAACACCCTGTTTTCTTTCTATAAAACTGTGAAGTAGGACAGTAAAATGCACCATGAGAAGTGATTCATCCCACAAGGTCATAATTATCACAGAAATTGATTTTAAAGGCACTCCGATTACTCCGGCACAACGCAACTGTGCGCAACGTTGGTGGAGAGCAGTACCAGCTCGTAACATGGCATTAACCATACAGACTCCACGCTCGCCGATTGGTTCTGAGTGATTGTCGTCTGCTAGTCAGCTGTTCAGGGCTCTGAAGAAGCATTCCCCACAGGGAAACACCTGTGGGACAATGAAATCGTCCATGCCCGCAGTCACCTTTTCAATTCCTAATGCCTCGGGGAACAGGTGTGACAACTACAAAGAAAGCCCTCGCACACAAAAAGAAAGAAGCAGGCACTGCGTAAATGCTATGCAATCATAGGTAGTCCTTCTCCCCTTTGCTACACCCGGGGGGTAAGTCGAGAGTGAACAAGCACGACTGTTGAACAATAGATAAACTGATGATTGATGAACGACTGATGAACAAGCACGACTGTGTTTGTACACCTAAGAAAAAAACATAGCATGCATCAAAACCTCTTGAGCTGTTAGGTAAATTGACGGATATACTTTCATCAGATGTCTTAAGCTGAAAATATTTTGGATGGCCACCTGTAGTCGTTAAAGTCCATATTCTTAGTCAAACAAATCCTGCAGATAATTGCGGGGAGTGACATCGCGGTGTTTCCCGCGATGGGTTCCCGTGTCTAATATCTTGGCCTGCAGCGGCGATATCGGGATGCTGTTTCTTGTGACGAATTTCCCTTCCATCCCCCTACGCGTGCACCTTGCGGCTTGTGAGAAATCCTGGCGGTTGTCCAGATATTTGAAAATTCTAGGCAACCGTCGGTGCTTCTGACACTCTTAAAGTCTTGTAAATCCCGCCCGGACTGTTGGATCGAGACCAAAATTCAGGTCCGAACGGGCCTGGATTAGCTGTGTGATCGCGCAAATCACACAGGAACTGATCAGTAGTGGTTTCGAACTCGTAGGCGGAGACGCGTTAGTAAAATTCGTTTTTCCGAACTTCAGTGCCCTTGTTGGAAAGAAGTTCGCCTCGGACAGGGTTCATACTTGGAGAACCCACTGTTCTCGACTCGGAGCACGTGATAAAATTCACCGCGTCTCTCTAAATTTAGCAGTTCTCGAGTTAGAGGATTCCGCGTTCACACTCCTCCCAATACATGGGACCAGCGGCTTTCCCGCCCCCCCCCCCCCCAAAAAAAAAAAAGCCTTCCCGTTGCTGCCACATGGTCATGTTTGCCTTCGTTATGAAGGTCTCAATGTGCTCTTTCCAACAGCGTTTGTCCCGCAGGCACGCGATGTTCCGTTCTCCCGATATCGGCTTAAGAGCATGACGAGCTGCGAAGCTGGCTAGAGCCACCCTCAAACGCTTCCCACTTTTCGGTGTCGTAAGTCGATTACCCGATGTCCGATTTAGTCGAAATTTTGTGTGCGCGTGCTCTGTTCCCTGCTCTACAACTTTCCAATTGAGACCAGCCGTCGATTTCCAGTGGTTAAGACGTCCATTCTCGAAATTCCTGACACCGACCACCGTTCACCGATTTTTGTCCCTGTCTTCAGGCTTGAAGCCCACGGCGGATCCGGCTTCCTTTTAATGGGCACACGCACTCGACATGGGAAACGCGTAGAAACTTGCCGCATCTTTCTATCCCTCTCGGTTCTCGAGTTAGAACACAGTGGCAACGGCGGTTCTCTGATACATGGGCCTGGGGCATTTTTTTCAATATCGGGTTCTTGCTGGCGTAGGAAGGTGATTGCGATGTGCTTTTGAAGAGGAAAACGTCCTTTTTCCGATAGCGTTGGTCCCGTCTTCGCGCGACTTTCCGTTCCCTTGCTACATTCCGAGGAGGAGCGCCTGGGCGCTGGGGCATGGCCTGGCGGCCTGGCGGGCAGGTGGCCTTCCTGCCGTTTCTGCGCTGCGGGCGGCGTCCATTTCGCTTGCAAGCTTCGTTGCGTTCGCACGCCTTTTTCTGGCTCCCGTTGTCTCGCGTTCCGTCGTTGCTCTGGTGCCCTGGACTGCTGTGAATGTGTTTTTATGCCCTACTAGTGTTGCCTGGGGGTGCTTTTATGTGTGCACCCTGGAAGATAGGTCCAGAAGCCTTGCGATTTCTTAGATTAAAGGTTAGTTCTATGCTTGTACGATTCGTGCAGCTTTTGTTTGGTATCATTCCTAGCGTGTGGGTTCTATTACTTTATGCTAGCAGTGTGATTATTACCCTTTTGATTCCTATTACCCTAAGCTTTATCTTTCAGCTAAGTGTACTCGTGACCCTACCAGCACTTTTCAAGGTGAAGATGCAACATCGTCAGTGGCCCCGTTACTAATGTCTAATCTATGAATTTCAGATACTTTCGACGTATTCATTGCGGTGAACAACGCGGCTGGGACAGCACATTCACGACGTGGGAAGGTCACAGAAATGTTGAAAGACATCAGGTAAGTTACGCTAAAGTGCGTTTCAGAGCTCTTCAGTGACTTGTGTTTACTGCGAAACAGATTGGGCATACGCTTCACCCGTGCAACTTCGTCATGTGCTCCACGGCAGCAAAAGCCTTGACGGCTGTGCCACTGTATGTGAAAAATGCTGAGTGATTTTAATAAAGAATTTGCAGGGAAGTACAATGTGTCGCACCTTGTTGACTCTTTTACAGATGTGTGGAAACGTCGTAGCGGATGAATGTGAATTATGGATCTCCGAGTGGCGTCGCCCGCGTCATTTTCAAGATTTTACCCGTTTTGAAGGCACGTGAATGTGCGAGGCATTCACGTTCCTACTACGTGGTTATCCATGCGTTTCCCGTCTTCGCAGGCAATAGGGCTGTTGATAGGGAGAATGCTAGGCTACTGCAGACTGCAACCATAGGCGCTGTGTCTAAAGGTATGCGTATACGTCGATGCGTACTTCACAGTGACATTTTGCTGTAGCAGTGTTTTTGAAATTACATTTCTTGCAGGTTAAGCTCACATGACGCGGCAGGGAAGGGAGTCCGTGGCGAAAAGTGAATATAACCGAAGTTGGATAGCGTTAATTTTTGCGCACGAAAGGCAAGCTGGACACATCGCAAATCTCCAGTTGTACGAAACACAGTGTAGCATGGTCGTCGGTTATGCCAGTGCTTCAACATATGTTTCAGCGTCGCACTTCGGACATTGCGGGCATATACCTTTAAGTTTTTCCCCTTGTGGACCGATGCTGTGTGTGTTCATGGACATCATGTTTTCAAAGACATGTAAGTTCTCAATAATTCGAAAAAAATGCTGGTCATGTTACGCTGTGATATAATACCTGGTGAGGTAATACGATGCTATGACGCTCAGTTTCATACGAAATAAAGTGTTTGATCTAATGTTGCTTGTTTGTGCCACTGATACGCACTGCTGTGCGGTGTTGATGTAATGTTCAGAGAACGCCAGTAAGCCTGGCTAAGGCACGGGAAAAAGGTCCACTAGAGGTCCATAAAAGGTCCTCATTGACGTACTATGGACTTCCTTGGGACGTGCGCGGATGTTATTTTGGCAGTTCTGAGTACGTCCCAAGTATGTCAAAATTACGTTTCAGGATGTCCTCAGGATGTCTTCATCGTCCTGAGGGTAACATCATGTAGACGTCCTTGGGACATCGGTGGTTTACTGGGAATGTTATAGGGTACGATTATGATAATAAATGAGATTCTCTTTCAGATGCTTGGGGTCCACCACCTCAGTGTATGTATTATTGGATTTGATATTATTGTTGCTATAACATCAGTATGATGATATTGAATTGAATATTTTCCAGATTATCCCATGTGGCCACAATATTGTATGTATTATTGAAAATAGAATATGATATTAAATGAGATTCTCTTTCAGACGCTTTGGGTCCACCAGCATCATGTATGTATTATTGGAGTTGATATTGTTGTTGCCATAATGGCAGTGTGATGATGAAATGCATGTTTTCCAGATTATCCTGTGTGGCCGCAATATTGTATGTATTATTCAGTGCGAATATAGTGTCATATAATGATAAGTCGTCTTTCAGGTCGCTGGTGTGGGGGTCTCTAAGTGATCAATTGGTAAGCAGTTTGACGAATGTTGATTTTATACTTTCTTTCAGAATCTAGGGACTGGATATAATAAATTTTGTATATTATCCCCATGTACTGTCTTGTGTTTTTTGTTTCTTCTATTACAGGTCGTGAAGGTTTTTCGGCTGGGTTTTTCTCCTTGACCTGATTGGCACAATTCCTCAGCACTATTGGCTTTAAAATTGGCAGCTTGATTGTCATTACAATTGCCAACTTGATTAGCATTACAATTGGCAACTTGATTGGCGTTACAATTGGCATTAATAAATATATTTTCACTTGTACTTTTTGTGTATGATCCTTCTTTGCATGTCTCTGCATGTTATAATCGCGCTGACAATCCTCCGCACACGCGCCCCGTGGGAAAAAATACGCGCAGGGACGCGCCGCGCAGGGAAAAATACGGGCAGCGCTCAGGGGTAGGGCACAGGGGTCCAGGTTGTAGTTTCGCCCCCCCCCCACCGTAGCCTGGACATGCCCCTTTACTACTGACGTGTTTCGTCACAAGAGGGTAAGAGAGCGTTGCATCAACTCCGCTCAGCATAGGCGGGTGGAGAATGTCGCTTGTCGTTGGGCGGGCAGCCAGGGGTGTCACGAGCCGTCGCAGAATGGAGCGACGGTCATCTCGCAGCAGTGAAATACTGGTCCGAGCTGCTTCTGCTTCGCTGTCCGCCTACTCATTCCCACCGCACCACAATAGGCTGGAACCCGCTGGAGAACCAGACGTCGCTGAACGCATTTGTCGCAATGGGAGGACACAGGTGTTGTTTTGTTCACTGCAAGAACAACAGGGAGAACGCAACAGGAGTATCGTTTTTCGGTTTTCCAATGTGCGAGCGACTAAGACAGCTATGGATCGCGAAGGTTCGTCGCCCGGGATGGCAGTTCTACAAATCAAGTACCCTCTGTTCCGAACACTTTACCGCGGATTGCATCGAAGAGTCTGACAGACTTTAGAGGGAGCTCGGCGTATCTCGTCCAGGAAAAAGACGGCTCCACACCTTGAGATCTGACGCCGTACCTTCAGTTATCAGTGATCTCCCCGTTGGTATCAACGCACCATCAACTTCTTCGAGCTACGATAACCTAAGTTCCCAACTTTCCTGATCATGTAACTGGTTCACATATCGTTTGCTCCACTTCTTTTGTTGATGAGCAGGAGCAAGGCCACGGTGCAGTGTCACTTCCTTGTGCTGGAGAAGCTGGGGGACAGGCCTCTGCACCTTGCTGGAGATGCACGTTGTGATTCTCCTGGGCACACCGCACTGCACGGCACATATACGATAATGGAGACCACGATCAACAGGATTGTACAGTTCGAAGTAGTTAAGGCACGTTTCCTATAGAAGTTTCTTCTTTGTGGATTTCTTAGCCAGTAACATAAATTTGTGAAATTCATTTGCAGGCAACGACCGTGTCTTCCACCTACTGCATGGAACAGAGGGGGCTCGAGCTTTGCCTTGACTACTTGACAGCTAAAGGGTTGGTCGTCAGCACACCGGTCACTGACAGGCACTCACAGGTGAAAAGCTTTCTGAGGGACAAGCACCCGAGTACCAGCCATCGTTTTGATGTGTGGCACGTTGCAAAAGGTTAGATGATGAGAACACTGTGTATGGAACTGATATTCGATATTACATTATCATCATTGCTGTTGCTATGCAGGCATCAAGAAAAAGATCGCTGCAGCATCACAATCTAAGAAGCACCAAGTTTTTCGCCTGTGGTGCGAAAGCAAAATCCGTCACCTATATTGGTGTGCGGGCACCAGTGACGGCGGCGATCTTTTGCTTGCTAAGTGGACGACGATCATGCAGCATCGAAAATGGTTAAAAATTGGGCTGTTCGGTACAGCATACTTTAAAAGCGATAAAACCCCCGTGCCGGGGAACAAGTCAACAGACGACACAACACACAGGCACAGACTGACGAACAAGGATTTATTATCAAACTTGGTTTATATCCTCTAACCTAACCAACAACGCCCTCTTCAGCAAGTTCGCAGCAATTATCGTTTTTAAAGGATCATGCAGCACGTCATCAATATACACACCCACCCAAATAGCCTGCACCCTGCCTGCTTCCATGGTGATTTGGGCGAACGAAGATGGCTTGAGGAAGGTAATGCATGGTTTGCATGGTTTCACCTGAGACTCAAATACAAAGAGCTTCCAGTTTTTCTATTCATTTTTTTGGACCTGTCAATATTATGTTTTCCTTCACTGATATATCCGTACATTAACGATATAGAAGTTCAACAAGAATAACTGTAAATTGTAACACATTGGTGCTAGTCAAAGGAAGGCCAATAATTATGCAATTCTTATGATTCAAAGACATAAAAGATAATGAAAAGCTAATTTCACAATAAAAATTGTGCTTAGGGACTGAGACCTACAAGAAGCTCCACGACATTCTGTTGGCAAAGCTCCTGCTGAAAGACATCCCCCAGCTCTCATCAGCGCAGCAGACATCTGGATTGGAAACATTCCACGCTGTCCTGATCCCCTTTGTGCCTAAATCGTACAGCTTTTCGGATCAAGGGATGGTTGCAAGGTATGAAACTTAATGGAACTCATGTACTTAACTCATGTATTTACATTTGTTCGCTACCAGTGTAGCGTCAATAAAAATTTTCCCAAAACTCGTTGCTTAAGATGTACATCATCCCAGAGAGAGGGAACAATACGTGTACAAAACTATAATTTATCAGAATCATGATATCACAGTCACATGATGCCCTGATATGCTGATGTGTTGCTAAGAGAGCTTGTCCTACTGTAACACATGTTTGTGATCATGCTCATCAGTGCTGCATTTATCTCTTTGCTCATAGGACTGCTCTGGCAGCACTTCACTATAATGCCAATGCAGATCGTGTTGCCCTTCTCAGAGACGGTGCTGTAAAGCACCGGCTGAAGCCATCAAATGTGCGCAAAGGGTGGATCGTTGTACCTGTGATGGAGAAGGCCACATACAGTAAGTGATGCCAAACAGACCATGGGGAATCCAGGAAAGCTACTGTAACCTATGTGTGGCGACATTGTCTTGAGTCTATGATGCGCATAAAACAATACAGGTCACCACTAGAAAGTCTTTGCACTGCTGATCTCGTCTCTTGCATGACCACCACAAAGTAATGGTAATATTAGAGAAGTTATTGATTCAACTTATTATGTGCAAAGAAATTACAAAACTAGTTTATATTTGGGTGCTCTCAGAGGGTGGAATAATATATTAATTGATCTAACCATTTTTATATTTGGCACACTATGTCAGTGACCTGCAGTCTGCTGTTTTCGACCGCATCGCTCGCTACCCATCCTTTAAAAAAGCAAGATATCCTCTGGTAGAGGTATCACTGCCTACCAGAAGCAGCAGCTATGGGGACAGACCAGAGATGAGAGCTGCGTTGGAGTCGCAGTACAGCAGGTTTTAGAGGACAATCGTTTAGCTGTACTCATCAACTGTTGGCACGCAGGCATAACTGGGCAGGTAAATCAGTGAAATGACACAGCAGTTTCAGGCTTCAAGACTTCGCCCAAGCATGATCTTGAGCCAGGACGGGAAATGTATAATTTTTGCTCTGTACCAAAAGCATTTGCAATATGTTCTGGATCCGTGTGACACACTAACAGTAATCAGAAATTATGACCACAGGCCAGGTATGACCAACGTCAGCATTTGTGACCCCTGCTCATTCATGCTCAGTTATCTTCTGCTCAGCTGCTTGTTTGCTGACTCATCTTCAGGTCAACTTCTTTTCTCACTTATTCTTACTTACTTACTCTATTCTTGTTCAGTTCATCATTTGTTTACTCCCTGCTCAGCTCCACTGCTCAACTCATTTGCAACATTGTGTGTGTGAGCATGCTCATGAGTACATTCTGCCGAGGTATATAGTTGACTTTGTGTGAATATGCGCCAGCCTCCAAGCATTGTATATTTTTACAACTAACTGTGATGGACAAGAAATGACTGCAGCAAAGTGTGCATATGTGCATAACTGTGTGTTTGTGTCTCTACGAGCACGTCTATGTGTCATGTTGCTCTTTTTGTATCTCTGTGCCTTTCTGCCATGAGACCGAGGGCCCTATTCTCCATGAAAGTAATCTACCTGATTACTTTCTCTGTAAGCTGTCATATGTTACCAAACGAAGACGGTATTGACAATAGAATGGCGGAACACGTTCAGTTGTGACAGGTCGGAAAGTGGAACCAGACATTTTAACAGAACTCATGCAGAACTTTGAAATGTGTGTTATTTAATCACTTCTGTAATGTGATGTTTCAAAGTTCTTGCAATATTTCTGCAAGAAGAGAATCGTTGACATAATGGCATGCCAAATACTAGTGCAGATTACGCTTCTCAATGAATTAGGAAATAACCATTCCTATAACCACTTTAACTGAAAGTGAAATTACACATTTATGTGTTCATGATCACTACATGTAGATATATGTCAGTAGAACCTCAAAACAAAGAGGAATCATTAAATACCTCTCATGGGAGGGAACGTCAAAACGATGTTCCAATGTTAATAAGCTTGCACTTGATCTTGATAGGAAATGACAAAACCATGTCCCAAAATCATTTCTCTTGGTCAAGCCACAAACCTGCTTCCGGTAGCCAATTGAAAGGCATACTACATTGCTTACGTTGATCTGGTTCCCAACACAAAACTTATGTATGTGAATAATTGAACTCTATGTGCAGTATGGGGCTAAGTAATAAAATCCCAAACCGAGAAAACCAAGTGAACGTTTGTTAAAGTAATTGCAGCTGGTTTTCCTGGAAGAACAAAAAAAAAAAGGTGTAACATGTATGTAAGATGTATGCTCTACATGCATGTACTGATAGCGTCATTTCGGGTGTGTGACTTTGCAGAAATCGAACAAAATCCACAGGCATGACCTATCACCCTTTTCACTGTCCCTTCATGTCAGCTAGGTAGGGTGAAATCACCCTTGTGTAGTAGGACAGCAGGGATTGAACTTATTGCGCTGTTAAGTGAGCCCAATTTTGAAAATAATGTCCTAGATGGCCAGCATAATATGACTTGTTTTGTTACTGCACACTTTTTTCTTGCTACAATGCTCATTACCACTACTGAAACAGTCATGTGACATAGGTATAATGTATTTCTCAAGTGGAAGTTGAAGTTCTTGTAGGCTACTCCATTTGCACGAGTGCGTAAAAAAAGGGCCTGCTGTGACTGTGTGTCCCATTCACACACATGGATTTCTTGTTTCTTACCGTCCTGTAGCAGGGCAATAAATTGCAATGCGGTCCTAATTTTTTCTTGGTAGGTACATACTGGTATGTGGATATTGTCACGAAGAGAAATGAGTCGTCGAGTCGTGGAATAAACAGCGAACGGTTTATTAGATTAATAGGTAGCAAAACACAAGAGTGATAGCTCTCTGAACACAACTGAGTCCAAAGAATGAATGCTCCAGCTTGGAGCGCGCAAGCATTTAAGCGTCGCACCCAAAAATCTAGAAACAGCATGTGCGTTTGCCAGAGAGCAGGCGATGTGTCTGGAAGCTTCTTGCTTCTTCTTCAGCATACGACGGGATGAGATGTACCGTTTCGTGCCTGCCCTGGAAGCTTCTCGATGATGATTCGTGGCATTGCCCCCTCCGTAGACGTGGCATCGTCTCAATCCCGTTTCTTCTCCTTCTTTTTCTTGTTTGTAATGTTGTCTCCTTCCAGCATGTCTACAGCGCTACCTGCTGTAGTACGGCTTGAGTCGAACGACGTGAACTATTTCAGTCCTCGAGGGGTCGTCGCTGCCCTCAGGCACCACTTCGTAATTCAGGTCTCCAATGCGCCGAAGTACGTTGTAGTGACCGAAGTACCGCTTCAGTAGCTTCTCGCTCAGGCCTCGTCGTCGAATCGGCGTCCAAACCCATACCAAGTCGCCTGGACTGAAGCGTACGTCTCGTCGGCGCAAATTGTATCTTCTTTTCATCGACGCGTTGTTGTTGACCAATGCGTAGTCTGGCCAGCTGGCGGGCTTCTTCTGCTCGCTGTGTGAAGTCCAGAGCGTCGTTTTCCACGTCACTGGGTTCGTGGGGCAGCATCGCGTCCAGCATAGTCGATGCGTCATGGCCGTGTGCAAGGCGGAACGGTGTGAATCCCGTTGTTTCCTGGACAACCGTGTTATAGGCGAACGTGACGTAAGGCAGTATTTCGTCCCATGTCTTGTGCTCGACGTCGACGTACATCTAAATCATGTCGGCAAGGGTTTTGTTTAGGCGTTCGGTGAGCCCGTTCGTCTGCGGATGGTACGCCGTTGTCCTCCCTTGAGCGGTGTAGCTGAGTCGAAGAATTTCTTGTGTTAGCCTGCTTGTAAATGCCGTTCCCCTAACGGTGATTAAAGCGGTCGGAGGTCCGTGCCGTAGTACGATGTTCTCGATGAAGAACTTCGCCACTTCTGTTGCTGTGCCCTGTGGAAGTGCCTTAGTTGCAGCATAGTGTGTCAGGTAGTCGGTGGCGACGATCATCCAACGATTTCCGGAAGACGAACGTGGGAAGGGCCCGAGTAGATCCATCCCAATCTGCTCGAACGGCGCCGACGGCGGTGCGATTGGCTTAAGGTACCCAGAAGGTCGTAACGGCGGCGTTTTTCGTCGTTGGCATTCCCGGCACGTCCTTACGTAGTGGTGTACGGTTTTGGCCAGTTTTGGCCAGTAGTACTTTTGATTTATACGGGCCAGTGTCCGGCTGTATCCCAAATGACCTGATGACGGTTCGTCGTGGCAGGATTCAAGAATCTCGATGCGCATGCCCCCAGGCACAACGAGAAGCCACGTAGCGCCTTGTGGTGCGTGGTTTTCTTTGTAGAGGACACCATTACGTAGGGAAAAACTTGGGAGAGATCTTCTGAAGATGGGAGGAACATTGTCGGTGCGGCCCTGCAGATAGTCGACGAGTGTCTTCAATTCGGGGTCGTTGTACTGCTTGGTAGACATGGTAGTCGCGCTCGTTAGACCGAGGAAGGCGTCGTCGTCCTCGAGGCTGTTGTCCTGTCGCTGGAGTGGTGCTCGGGACAGGCAGTCGGCGTCGTTGTGTTATCTTTCTGACTTGTGAGTGACGGTTACGTCGTACTCCTGTAGTCGGAGGCTCCATCTCGCTAGGCGTCCTGAGGCACGCCAACTACCTTCGACATGCTCTTCTATCTAAGGTGAAATGTGAACATATCTAAACATAAACCGCGTATTACGCGATCTCCTTTTCATGTCGCCAGATTAAGATTACTTTTTGACTGCCCCTCGTATATACGTCCCGCGGTACAGGTCCCGTGGAGTGACTTCGAACGCTTACGTGCTTCTCTGGAAGCCCCGACGCTCGTGCTCGGTGACTTCAATGTCCATCACTCGGCCTGGGGAAGCCGAAGGACGGACGGTAGGGAAAGGAGGTTGTTGGAGGCTGAACAATCGCGAGCCAACTTACATTCGATCCGCAACGTCACTCGATGTATTGGACCTTTCATGGTGCTCAACCGACATAATTCGCCACATGTCGTGCGCTACGGACGTCGACACTACAGGTAGCGATCACTTTCTTCTATATATTTCGCACGACAGACTGTCCCTCTCAGCAACTACTGGACTGATTTCTTTCACAAACTGGAGACTTTTACGTGCGGGCCTCACAACATCTGTGCACACCGGTATGTCCCCAGAGGCTTTCTCGCAAGCAATTACCCGCGGTATTCAGGACGCAGTGGTCATGTCTAAAAGGGTAACAGGCCATGCTGGTCATTCCCCAGCAATTAACCACCTTGGGGCATTACGTCGCCGAGCAGAAAGAACGGCTCGTCGGACAGGGCAGCTGACGGACATTGTGGAATACCGCCGAATGAAAGCTAAAGTAACACGATAACTTAAGAAGAGGACAGGAACCGTTGGCGTAAGTTTTGTCACCATCTTTCACCGTCTGACCCGGCCACGAAGATCTGGCGCACAATCCGATCTCTGAACGAGGCGCCCCCTTAAAAGAATCCTCTCGCGGCCTTGGCCATCGTTAAGGGTGTAGACGAAAACACACTAGCGACGGACTTCCGTGTGGTACTAACGACACTGGCGGCTGCCTCGACGACGCCACTACACCACAGTTTTGTCCACAGTTTGGCGGCTGAACTTCACCAAGACTGGCCCTGTCCCCCGGAAGTCATAGACCACGACTTCGCACTAATCGAGCTAAAGGCAGCGTTGAAGCTTGTGAACGCCGGCTCGTCCCCGGGACCCGATAAAATCACCTATGCCGCACTGCGAAACCTGGACGGGCGGTCACTCCAAGCTCTCCTTCATCTGTATAATACGTCTTGGTAACAAGGATCTTTACCACCTACCTGGAAGGAGGCATTAGCTGTTCCCATCTTGAAACCAGGCAAGCCCTCAAATGCCCTATCCTCCTTTCGCCCTGTGAGCCTGACAAGCTGTATGGGGAAACTGATGGAGAGAATGGTTCTGCATCGCCTCGACTGGTGGCTCGAAAAACGACGTGCGTTCCCTCACAAAATGGCTGGATTTCGTCGCCACCGAAGTTCCATGGATCCAGTTCTTGACCTAGTCTCTACAGTCCAACATGCTCGTGCCCATCGACGGATCGTTCTATCGGTTTTCCTCGACATCAAGCGCACATATGATACCGTGTCGCACATTTGTGTGCTGCACGCCTTGCGCTCGTTTGGGGTATCCTGTCGGCTCTTCGTATGGCTCCAAGACGTCCTTACGGACCGAACTGTCGCTGTCCGTATGTCCAAGACCAAAGCCCTCAGCATCCTGTTCCTCAGGGAGCCCCCCAAGGGAGTATTCTCAGCCCGACAGTCTTTAATGTGGTGATGGGCGGCCTACAATCAGTAATTCCTCGCAAAGTGTCGTTTTCCGTGTATGCAGATGACGTCGCCCTTTGGACAGTAGGAAATCCCGACCAGCCATACAGCGCTGCCTGCAGCTCGCTTTAAATAATGTCCATACGTACCTCACGCACGTTGGGATGGACCTTTCACCCGAAAAGTGTGTCAAGCTCCCTTTCACGCGCACATCTACGGCCAATTTCTCCCTTTGGGTTTGTGCAAAGGAGCTTGAGCCGGTACGCTTCCACCGCTTCCTTGGCGTGGTAATCGAATCGGACATGCGCTGGACTCGGCACATTAAACACCTTGAAACTAAAGTGCAGCGATGGCTCTTCGCAATTCAACATCTTTCTGGCTCAGGATGGGGTTGTGATCAGCGTTCCCTGCTCGCAGTTCACGCGGGGTTGGTGAGGGCGACTGTGCTATACAGCCTTCAAGTTCTGCACAGGATATCAACAGCATCATTAAATACCCTTCGGTCACTGTTTGCTCGATGCCTTCGTCGCTGCCTCGGAGTTCCAAGAATGGCTGAAACACGGCAAGTACTGGCTGAAGCTGGTGAACTCCCGAGGTTCTACGTGAACATGAAACGGCTCGGAAATTCCTTCGTTTGCATGCTTACATTCCCCGTCACCCGCTCCTCAGGAAAATTTGATACCGCCCTGAAAGCGACGTCTGTTGAGTAGCGCAGATGACACGCGAGACTCTCACTGGCTTCATAGCTAACGACCATATACCGCCGGAAGCCCCCTGGTCTCTGCCGGTACCGCCGACTTTTGTAAGCGTTCCAAACCTTCTGGAAAGAAGATATCAGGTCCCTCCTCAAGTCCTCCGAGCCCATTTTCATGCTTTGGTAGACGACAGGCTTTCTACGTTTACGGCAGCATATGCTGATGGCGCATCCCGAAACAACAAGTCCGCCTCAGCATTCGTCATACCATCCGAAGGCGTAGTGCACGGACGACGCCTTTCACATCCAACCTCCTGCACAGCTGCGGAACACTATGCCATCCTTTTCTTTCTACAACACATCGCTGATTTTACACCGCGGGAATGGGCAATCTTCACAGACTCAAAATCTGCACTTCAAGCTATTGAAAATCCCGGCATACGAGGCCCATCCGCACCCCTAGTCACAGATGTGTTAATGGCTTACCACACTATCTACGCAGCTTGCCACAGGCTAGTTCTCCAGTGAGTTCCAGCCTATTGTGGTGTCGTGGGGAACGAGCAGGCCGACAGCGCCGCAGAAGCAGCACTCTCGTATCGGAAACGGAGCAGTATTGTTCTGCTGAGAGGAGACCAAGTACCATTCTGCGACGCCTCGTGACATCCCCTGGCTTCCCGCCAATGGACAACAGACATCCCCCCCTCTATGTTGAGCAGAGTTGATCCAACGCTCGCTTTCCGCATGCCACGAAACACCTCTCGTCAGGATGTTGCATTAATCCACCGAATGCGCATCGATGTGGCCTTTACAACTCAGTGGCGATACCGCTTGAGACAAGTTGACTCTCCCACCTGCTGCCAGTGCGATGCTCTTGAGGATCTGTATCACATTCTTCTTCATTGCCCCCACTACCAACCTTCCCGAACCGCACTCTCCGAGTCTCTTCGTCAGCTGCACTCTCGCGCCTTCTCCCTATCGAAATTGCTTGGTCCCTGGCCCAATCCAGCCCAGCAACGATCTACGCTCAAAGCTCTTTTAGGATTTCTGTACACCATCGGACTTCGATCGTTATTGTGAAGGGGCTCGTTATTTTATTCCCCACATCCCCACCAGCAATGGGGTAGAGTATCGCCCCTGGTGATGAGCCTCCCCACTCTCCAAAGTCAAAATAAAATTGTTGTTTGTCTTGGCCCAACAGATGTAGTCAAGGGTAGTGTCGCATTATTCAAATCTTCAACCATGCAAACATTGCCAGAATAAATAACATTACACTGTGCTGTGTACTCCACATCTTCAACATAAAAATACCTTGATTTTTTAGAACATGTGCTTAAAATTTCGCAACTGCCATTTAAGCAACTTTGCCGTCAAATTCTTCAGCGATAAAAGGCATGTACATCGTCTCAAATCTAGGAACCCCAGTGGAAATGGTTGATACTGTCCTCTGTGTTGTACGGTGCACTTCGTAACAGAATACACAGAGCAAAATGTTCTCCTAGTCCGCAAATGTCCTATCAAAGCTGAAAGACCTCTACCAAAATGGGGAACCCGAGACTCTTGTCCAGAGAAACTAAATATGAAACCACAGCAGTCAATGTAAGTAACTGCATGGTCGGCAACTAGAACAGGTGCTGCCGAAGACCTAACTTTTCTAGGTTACATGAGACACAGGAACCTTTTTTCACGAAAGGAGCACTGCGGCGTATTAAAGGGGTACAGAAACCATATACGAACTTTTCTGTAAATCACGTCCAATACATTATATCCTGCGTACTGAACACTTATATGAAACGCTATCGGTCAGCGATGCCCCGTCACGAAGTTATTGCACTCCTCATGTTACGAGCTGCACGGGCTCTTCTATTCCTCTCGGCTGTCCACCTTCTCGCCAGTTTTTCTGGTGACGTAAAAGGTGAAACTAAGGAAGTAAGCGGTTCGCCGTTGCCATGACGACGTGGACGCTAGTAATGAGGGAGGAGCTTTCCGTTTCCACGGCAACGTCGGCGCTTGTAAAGGGGTCAGGGTCGGATATCGCCGTCGGAGGACTGCTTTCGTTTTACGCGCACATGAACCGGCAATCGCTGTCAGAACTCGAAAACAGACTTATTCGCCTCAGCCAAGAATTTGGTATGAGGCCATATGAGAATGAACCACTTTGAGAAAGTGCAGATTCTTGTCGGAGTCTCTGTCAGAATACGAGGACAAGGACGCCGAAAGGAGTCTCTCTGGTGTGCTCGGTGTCGTCGGACGGTGTCGTCGGACTATGAATCATGGCTGGTATGTTGAAATGAAACATCTCAGTACATATCGAGGTTTTTAGCATTGAGTGTAATAGCACGGACTGCGCTCTACTGGATTTTTTTTTTCTGTTATAATCTGTATTCCTTGCTTCAGATTGGTCGGACATTGGCAATTGTTTCACGCAGTGTAGAGCACATGTAGCTCACTCATCCTTGTTTATATCCGTAGGTGTCAGTGCCTTAGGTGCGTAATCATGCCGACGGTGCAAGAATGCGTGTGCTGCCAAGATTACACCGAGGTGCAACAAAAGCAACAAAAAGGATGCATAACGCAACACAACTACTTCGGCGTATTATGCCTAGACACGGAAGTGGCTTCTGTGGCACACTGCGAGACACTCGACACGAATGCATCAGTGTTGCTGGACAAACAATACCAGTATGTTTACAAACATTTATAGAGATTAGACTGCACATTGCATACTGAATCGCAAATGTTGGATACAAACATTTACAATGTGCGTGTGTGTGTGCTCTGTAGCTTCAAGATATTAACTTATCTCTGATTTGATACTCACAATTTCCGTCTAGCACAGTCATTGAATCTTATGAGCATAAACTTCCGTACGTTGCAAACACATTGTTTTGCAGTCGAGTTGTGCAGTGTGTTGGTGTTACATATCTATGTCACTTAGGCCTTCTCAAGATGGGGAGTGCAGTCATTAGCTCATATTAAGCATGACCTTTAGCATGCTGGCTATTCCTGGGAGATCACTGTAGTGACTATTGCACTGGCTGGAGCAATTGGTATGAGGACTAATTACTATGAGTTTTCTTTGAAGAAGGTTTCGCTTTGCTGCCTATAGGCAGTTTACACGCTGGGTCTGGGGATACCTGGGACCAGATAAGCGAAAAATCCTCCCAGCCTGTGCTGTCACAGCCATTAGAAGGGCATTCCCCTCTACGTCCTACACAGGCTTCAAAAGTTCGAATTACTGAGTCTACATTACTTCCAAATAAATAAATAAAAACTGTATCAAGCCAAACATTTGAGTGACAAATCTCATATCTTTTATCCGTAGAGGCAACAGGTCACAGAATATTTCTGGCAACAGCTTGAACAACTTTTTTGCAAACGAGCCCTAACTAAATCACGCTATTGGACTCAATTCTGCAAAATAAATATGGCTCAACACAACAAACAGTATGCTTATTTTTGGATTATCCTGACACCCATAACATCTTTAACAGGAGAAACATCACTTGAATTATGGCAATTTGTTTCTAGTCACTCTCACATCCACACAGACAATTACACTCGTGACAGGCAGCACAGCAAATGTACAACAGTATATTAAAATGGTTAATGTCCAGAGCATCATCGTACGGACTGTGGTTGTAGTTTTTTGGCAAATTTCACTGCAAGATTTGTGCGCCAACGTAAGAGCAGACAAGTCGAAGTTACACAGGAATTTAGGAGACTCACTGCTAGCGGATTGTGTAAGGTGAAACAAACTAGATGTCAAGGACGCTTCAGTACAGTTAGAGAGCTTGAATATCAAATGACTTCAATTTTGCACTGCCACTGGGGGGAATTAAAATAATGCAGTCGTTGCCCTTTGTTTGGTTTCTGTAGCTGTTTTCTCCAACACACTATTTCTGTGCGTATAGTGTCAACTGATAAAGCAACCTCTATTTAACCCATGACAAATATGTTGTCAAATATTAACTTGTTGCATTCAACATCAAGATGCTGTACCTATTCTATCTAAGCGACTCGCCTTTACACGGACACGTGGCACACCATTTTGGCACAAAGATTTGATATCTCTGCTTGTTGGACATATCAAGCAAATACTGTGCCAAAATTATGTTACCTACATGACATACTGCTTTGCTGAGATATGTTACGGAAGAAATACTCCTGAAGCGATTAAAGGAAGTGCATACGAGTACATATGCTTTGGAAATTTGTGCCAAAGTTCCAAGTGTTGAATTGGCAAAGCATTAGTCATCTCATAACAAAGTGATGAAAGAAACTAGTGAGAAATGCGAAGCCGCAAGCACTGTTGCATGGCCATGTTCACAATGGGCAATGACGCTTTTCACTTTGTGTACCGCGGACTGACTATGCTCAGTGAGTGGTTTGCAGTATCTACGATTGATGTAGGCCATGACAACCACCGATGCACTTTGCAGAGTGTGCAATGATGTCTTTTGTGAACGAGACAAACCTCAATATATTCCCACGTAATTTTGATCCTACAATTAATTGAGTTGAGGGTTTCAGGTATTTAAGTGTGCACCTCTCTTCTGATATTTAGTGGCAATCACACATTAGTTACGCATCCTCTAAGCCTCTTAAAAAAATTATCTTCTTGAAGTGGACACGGAAACTACCTTTCGCAGACAGTACACTGCTGGCATACAAAACCCTTGTACAAAGTGCCTTAGAAACAGTACAAATGACATCATACTCTTCATCATAAAAACAAATGACATCATACTGTTCATCATAAAAACAAATGACATCATACTGTTCAACAGTGCCACCAATTTGGTACAGTAGAGCTACGCTCAAAGCTAGGTGGGACGAGTTCGCATCAAAAAGGCAGAGTTCGAGGTAACTCGTTACTGTAACTAAGTTCCTTTTTTTGGTAACTTGTAACTTAACTGGGTACTTGGTAACTTTCAGAGGAACTCGTTCCTTTTTCAGGTAACTTTGCTAGAGTAACTTAAGTTAAGTTCCAAGTTACTTTTAACTCGCTTTCTACTCACGTCCACATATTTTCTTGCTTTCTCTCTGGTTCCTTTGTGGCATTTTTTTGCCATAAAACGTAATATTCAATCAATGACAGTATTTTATTCAAGAAGTCAGAACCGCTTCCATTGAAATGAAGCTGAAGAATTGTGCGCCCACAGGAAGTAAGATGCAAAGCGTTCGAATAGACCTCTACCAGACAAACGTCATCATAGACATACTGAAACCGAAACAAATCCGAAGCAGAGGGCTGGGTTCCACGAACGGGCACTTATTCGCTGCCTTCCATTGAAAGAAAAGCAGGACCAAGGGTTGCGTTCCTTTAAGGGACCATATCGTCATCCCCTCAAGACCGTGGCTTTCAGGCACGACCTTGTTCACCTCTAGCTTCGAGCCTAGTTATATTCTACCAAATTTGTGGCGCTGTCGAACACTATGGCGTCATTTGTTTACCAACAGGGAGAGGTCTATTGTTGGACATAAACGAAAATGATCTAAGCATGTTGCACTCCTCCGCAGGTAACTCAAGGTCTAACTCAACTGCTCACGCACGCTGTACCTGCGTAATGCTATATTTGTGTCCGAAGTAACTTGGAAGTAACTCGTTCTTTTTTCAAGTAACTCAGTAACTGCGAGTTACATTTCAGGCTGAAGAACTTCGTTATTAACTTAGTTACATTTTTCTCTCGATAACTTAATTGTAACGAGTTCTTTTTGACGGATAACTTCTCAATCTATGCAAAAAGGCACGGTCTTGAGGGGATTATGGTGGTCTTTGACAGAGCACGCGACTTTCGGTCCTACTTTTCTTTCAAGAGGAGGCAGTGAACAAGTGCCCATTCGTGGAACCCAGCCCTCCCGTTCCGATTTGTTTCGGTATCAGTCTGTCTACCAATGTCATGATGACATTTATATTCTGTTGAGTTTCTTACATGCTTTCCAGGACATATATGTAGGTAGGTAGGTATGCCAAATTTTTTTTTTATTACTAACCTTTTTTGTAGTTTGAATCCCTCGAAAAACCATTGCACAGCACCAGAACACAAAGGCTACATAATGACCCAGTTTCACCAACCTTTTCAGCATCTGAACTAAGATGAACGGTCATTAAACTATCTGCTTCACCACATCACCGGTGAAAAAAAAGAAGTGTCTGTTAAGTGTATGTTCGAGGATTGGCAACCCTTGATATTGGTTCAGTTAACTAGAGTTGGTGAAACGGGGCCTATGGAAGTCACCGAAACATTCGTCACATCACAAACCAAAGTTTGTAAAAAGAATTGAGTGCTAGCATGAAGTTTTGACAATTCTGAGTAGCATTTTAACTGCTGCCTATCTAGCTGCTGCATAATTACAAGTAATTCAGAAAAAGTAGTACAAAATTTGAGGGTACTCTACTCTACCTTCCTCTGCATGGTATTGAAAACTGTGATGATTCCAAGTGCTCATCGTCTTGGCCCAGATTCTGCAGCAGATTTATCAGCCATTTGTGTTCCTATTTGTGGTACTGTGTCAAACTAGTCACTCCACCCACATACCAGCATTCCTAGGTTACACATAACATGTGGTTGATATACGAAGAGGGGAGTCAAGTCCTGTAGATCGCATAAAGAAAATACAGAAACCGACACTGAAGATTTTTGTTCAAGTTTAATTTGTACAAGGTTTCGCATGGAGGTCCACGCTTCCTTAGGTCCTACCTGAGGAAGTGTCGGTTTCTGTATTTTGTCTGTATCATGTAGTTATAAGAGTGGTTTAAACCACCTCACAGAAGTTGCAGATGCTGTTCATCAACTTTATTTTGAGATGGACAGAGAGTTTCATTGCCTGGGGAAATAATGTCCCATGGAGTCCAAAATTGCCAAAAGAGCTTTGAGAGCAGGCATTCGTGGGCTCGATTTAGCTATAGGCCAAGAAATTTTAGAGAGAGGGGCAGGAGTTCAGATTATTGAGATCTCAAAATGGCAGTTTGGAAAGCTCAGTAGTGTGGGCAATGACAAAGAATATACTCTGGATCTTCTTCAGCACTGCAGTGACAGCACCTGAGAGAGTCAATTTTCCTCATGTGGTAATGACACTGAGCTGTTAATACCCCATTGAGTCACAGTGCCAACATTGCTCAGTATAGACGGGACGAAAACGTCAGTTGTCCATTGACAGGAACACTATTTAAACAATCCATTGATATGTTGGTGAACGTGATCTGCTTTCTACGTGACCAGTAACATTCATTTCCTATTTTTCACTGTGATTTAATTAAACACATCCCTCATGTGACGGCGTTCCCGGCACAGTTTTACCTTGCTAAACCACTTTTCGCGGCGCTTATCAAACATAACATTAGCGGTTCTTCGTAGGCCGAAGCCGAGGAAAGCAAGAGACGTTTCCATGATGTTTACCGTGATGTACGTGATTACCGTCGTGACAAGTGGTCGACACAGCAGTTTTGCGGTACGTTTTATATGTTGCCTATCGTGGACATTTTTCGCTACCAGATTGCCTGTCCAAAACAGCTACGACTGCATCAATGTCACTTCACCAATGAATTCCTTCATAAGTTACACGCGCGTGTTAGCACAGCAAGTCGTTACACGTCTGAAAAATACCTGACGAAATCGGCAGAAGAAACATATGCTTTATTAGAGCTTGCAGTGATTATCCTTTTTATGCAGCACATCACGCAACACCATACAGCTCCGTCGTTACTCCATTTTCTCTAATAGCCTCGTCCCCAATGGTTGCCGAACGGCCGAACCTCTGAAGCGTTGTTTTCCTAGTATTCATACGCGTAGTTATTTACGCCTCTAACTTGATTAAATTAATGAATAATTGAGAGATACATGCTGAATACCACACAGAATTGCATAAAGACTCGTTATTCTGGAGTGTGACCTTCTTAAACACTGATTTTCTCACGTAAAACCATGCTTAACACTGGACTGCATAGACCCATTGTGATTTATTTTGACAGCTTGAATTTGAAAGAATTGGAATTTGAAGGGTGGATTTCTTAGCGTGGATTTTTAGTGGAAAGTTTTATTATTAAGAGTGGGTAACAGGGTACACCCGGTACTAAATGGGCCGTCGTACGTTGGCGTTGTTGTAATTCACTTCTGCAAACCCACGTTATTTACTGAGTGTGAAGTTTAGGTGTGCAATCAGTGTTTGTGTAGCCATTCAAGTTTAGCGTCTATCACAACGGACGTGGCGTCTGTTACTAGATTTCTACTCGCTCCTGGATGAGTTCATTGATGATTGAGTACTGATGGTACACCGGCATATTGCAGTTGCTGGTAATGTTTTAAATGCATATATTATGGAATTACATATTACTGATTTGCCGCAGATTATCCTAATCGCCCTCACTATGGCTTCGGCACGTATTCGAGCTTCCTGGTGTTGAAAGAAATCGAACTTACAGGTAAGTGTTTGGTTTACGCTTGCTGTACCAATTCCGCAAGGCAAGTATCCCAAGGTATTGCGCTATAGTTCGGATAATGAGTACTGCAGCCCTGATCTGTTCCGTTTCTCATAATGCCACGGAAGTAAAGTGGTACATGCCCTCAGTATTTATTTTCTTCAGCCAAAAATGTCCCAGAAAGTGCATATGCCACAGCATAATGCTTTAAGCATTCCAATGTAAGAGATGTTTCTGCTTCAGGATTTCAGGCAGCTGCTGGAATGAATCAAGAGAAAGCAACAATGTTGGACATTCCAGAAGAGAATTGCTGTTCACGTCCACCCTGCATTGCAGCACTCATCAGAGGAGGAATGCATGCTTTAACGAGTGTTGTAATTGAAGTACGCAGTGTACTTAGATTCGTAGAAAAAGACACTGTAATAAACACAGTAGTGGTACACAGAGGCCAATGCCAGAAAATACGGTCTCAGTAAACATGACAGCCGTGACAGGAGAGGCAATATTCCTATAGCTGTACTGGCTATATCATACTTCACTTTGTCGGGTGCGATACTTTTTGTTGTCTTCATGTTTATTTTAAAGTAGCAAGTGTCATGCATCGTTCTCATTGGAACTATGTGCAATAAGACAACAACAACGTTATTTTAAGATGATGAATGGGGAGTTTCATCGCCAGGTACTCTACCCCATTGCTGGTGGTGATGTAGGGAATGAAATAATGAGCCCCTTCACAATAAGGATGGAAGTCCTATTGTGTCCACAAAGGTCAAAAGAGCTTTGAGCGTAGAGCGGTGGTGGGCTGGGTTCGGCCAGGGGCCAAGCAATTTTGATAGAGACAAGGGCGAGAGTCCAGGTGACGAAGATACCCGGAGAGTGCGGTTTGGGAAGGTTGGTAGAGTGGGCAATGAAGAAGAATGTGCTCCAGGTCCTCTAGAGTACATACTGGCAGCATCTGGGAGAGTCAACTTGTCTCTAAGGGTAACGCCACTGAGCTGTAAGCGCCACTGAGCTGTAAGTGCCACGTCGCGTCGCATCTGATGCATTCATGCAGCATCTTGACGAGACGTGAGTAGTAAAGGGGCATGTCCAGGCTACGGGGGGGGGGGGGGCGAAACTACAACCTGCCCCCTGGGCCCTACCCCTGAGCCCAGCGCGTATTTTTCTCTGCGCGGCGCGTCCCTGCGCGTATTTTTTCCCACGCGGCGCGTGTGCGGAGGATTGTCAGCACGATTATAACATGCAGAGACATGCAAAGAAGGATCATACACAAAAAGTACAAGTCAAAATATATTTATTAATGCCAATTGTAATGCCAATCAAGTTGCCAATTGTAAAGCCAATAGTGCTGGGAATTGCGCCAATCAGGTGAAGGAGAAAAACCCATCCGAAAAACCTTCACGACCTGTATAGAAGAAACATGGGACACATAATAAAGAATATACTTACTCATTACCAATTTCACAGCTTCCATATGGATATGACTCAATGGCATTAAAGAGGTATCTCTTATCATCATAGGGCATAAGTGCAAGCTTAGTTGTTTACACTGTATACATGCATTGGCGCTTACTACATATGGTCCTTTGTGGATGACTTACCTTCACACTATTAAACAAAACATCTTTATATACATCGTGGTGCAATTCCTTACGAGCAATACTTTTCTTAACACCTTTTGCCCTAGCAATTTGACTATCGTCACTCAATTGGATAGAATACATTTTTGCTTTCAAGGCAACCACCTCTTCAATTATTCTACCCCCAGTCTCATCCTTGAAGCGGCACAGAGCCCCTTTATTTTTATTGCTATGGAGTGGATGATCAGTGGGATAGGATGAAAGATCGAGGTGATCATCTGCAATCTTTTTGATTTCTTCTTCATACTCTGACGTATGAAACACATCAATTATAGAATCGGTATCCGAATGCATGATGGTGATGGGACAATTCAATTTTTCCAATAGAGTGCAATAGACAAATTCATACATTACCAACTTACTATAATCTAAAATAAAAAAACCGATTTGTAATGGAAAGCTACATTTTACATTCCTTTTTTTCGTCTCATACAACACACAATTCTCTGACAAAATTTCAAATCAAATGCAATCATTTGAGGAGCTATACCTTTGGGCCTCTTCTTTGCTGAATGCTATCTTAATTGATCTAAATCGCCTGGGGGAAAGGAGCGTCCTACCAAAAAGGGCATTACAGCTTAACTTCAGTATCTGCTTCTCAAAGTCCGTTTGCGCTGCAATGCGTCGCTTAATGTTCATTTCAATGTACGGGCCAAAGACCGTACCGTGACGAAATTTCAACACTCTATGAATTTTGCTCATCCGCATACCTAACCTACAATATAGACTCAGCAAACGATGATGTACAACATACTCTGTTTTATCATTACAAGTGAGAAGTAACTTACTCTGTGCCACAGGTTTGTAATTCAATTGGTCTTTTAGAGCTAACTGATACTCAGACAACCAGCTCTCGGCAACCTTTTGCTTCATTGGAGCTAGTGGGAAGTACCTGGTCTTCTGGTGTAGCTCCAGCGGGTAGACGAGGTCGCACACATAAATGTAGCCATACTCTGCATCCTGAGGATGGTTAACGATGTCCAAGCTCGAAAATTGGGATTCGGGCACCCACTCAAATCTTCCAATAGGCAATGGCAATGTTTGACAACTGGCATACAAACTGTTTGCATCCCAATAGGAGATATAACTTTGTGGCTTCTCCGGGTCAAAGTTTGCACAATATTTGTTATTGGCAGCAGCATACCTCAATCCTTGTTGACAAATACCACCTCCAATAGAAGACTCGATGGTTTGATACATATCTTCATCTGTAAGCAGCTCGATCTCGGCCTTTGTATGCTTGAGTGCAGCCTGCCAACTGAATCCAGGTAGACTGACTAAGTGCAGCACTTCCAAGCCACATGTCTTCATAGAAAGCTGTCTAAAATGCTGCATAACATCTAACAATAGAAAGACATCACATTCTAAATAGATCAAAGTGTAATCTTTCAGCAATTTGCAATCGAAATGATCATGTTTCCCGAGCAAAAGCATAGTCATCGTCACTGATGTGTGTTCCATTCAAATCATCATAAAAACTCTCCTTGGTTGGTAGGCATTCTTCATTGTAGACTTCAAAGCTTTTGATCCATGAATAAGGGTACACACCTTTCCTGGTTAAACGTGCAAAGTCATTACCATACACCTGCTTTAGGCACTTAAATGCTTCAATTCCTTCCGACACTTTCAAACTATCTACCAAGCAAGAAAGGGAACTATTTAGAAATTGCGTTGTGTCTGTGAACATGAGATTCCCATACTCAAAATTCCGAATCTTCTCCGAACTCGTCGCGACGAGTTTGGGCGGGCATTTCCACTTCAAAGCATGGAAACAATGAAACAGGGAGCTGATGTCGTACTGAAGGTTGTGGATGAGCACTGGAATTTTGCCATGATTGCTGCAACTGACGTTACATTCGTTACAAATGGTAGCCAAAAAGTTGCTGACACTGCTTTCACGACTGTGATCGTGATGACGCACCTTTTTTCTATGAACACTAAACAACACACCGCAATACTCGCAGTGCGTTGCGCGACATGTTTACGAGTCTCTTTGTCTGTGAGTTTAATGGGGGCAGGGCAACGACTGATATCGACCGCATTGTTAAAACATACCAGGCAGTCGACACACCTGGAAGCGGCATCTGGGCCTAAATATTTTTCATTTGTCAGTATATTCGAATCATAGGTTCTGATTAGAATGCAGCAGAAGGAACTCATAACATGCTTCTGCACGGCACTCTTCACGTTCGTATTAGGGTCGAGGACAGACTCTGTATCGAGTCCGATAATATATGAAAATGCAAACATGTGGCCAAACTTGTCAAATTTTAGAACATTCTTGCCTAGCTCAGGGAACTCCAACAAAAGCTCCTCAAAATTCCTGCACACTCTCCTATGTGACACGAGATTTTCCTGTGTTGTAAATCCCCTTGTACACTTTTCACAAAAAATCTACTTTTCTTACCATTCAATGTATTAATATTCTTATCCCAAAAAAGTGATTATCAATTTTCAATAACGGCACTTTATCGTTAAATGTGAGACGTGGAACACGAGAAGCGTGGATACTCCCATCCTGATATGAGTACACATACACTTCAATTTGATTCCGTTCTTCAAATTCTGCAATCTCCGAATACCGGACCGTCGGGCCACCATCTGACTCTAGCTGCGGGATCCGAATCGAGATCAACGAGATACTTTGATATGTTTTGCACTCATTTGCATGCGTTTTTTGAGGATGCAACAATGGTAAAGTATTGTATTTGAAACACTCATTGTCATGGCATTTTACATTTGTGAGTGTTTCCTTTCTTTTTTTCAATTTGGCGGGAATTACAGTGTCAGAACCAATCCTCTTTTTTTTCAATCATGCTTACATTCAATTCGATTTCGGATACATCTCGGGAGACATAACCGCTACCTTCACCCTGATAATTTGCAAGGTTGCTCGCTAACTCGCTAATCATTTCATTTAGCGCAACCATTATATCCGCGATACTATGAATTTTACGCGACACGGCACTCAGAAAAGCAAAATGGCTGCTCATCGAATCGCCAACTTGCTTCACCATCAATACTTTCACGCGCATGTAAAATTTAAATGGTATGGGGTGTGGTTGTAATATTGAAACTATACCGTGCTGGTAATGTACCAGGTATTCGAACGGATCCTCAACAAAGTCGTCATACAGTGACGCCAACAGAACGTAACGTCCGAGGTACCCTTCAAAGGGAGCAGCGGATTCAAAGAATGGAAAGTATGGTACGCTAACAACAGGATGAGCCACCGAAACGTGTTCCGCGAGATCGTTCACAACAGGCTCTGGATTTTGCACAGCATCTGCCGGCGTATTATCATCAAAAACCCCATCCATTAAAACTTGATCAAATTCTAAAACCTACTCTTCGTCAAACAAAGCAGGATCTAAATTTGGAATGTCAGCTTCCTCCTCCATACGACGAATTACCTCCTCAACGCAATCGTACCCGCAGATTCCACAGCGAGGCACTAGAACAAACATACCGCAAATTAAAATAGGAATAATACGCAAGAAGTAGACTTACTATTCAAAGATTTTGACAGCAGCACAAATGAAACAAGCAATCAGGGCAGTAGAACTTGGTGGGAAAAACAAGCCATCGGCCAGTATCTTATAGTAAGTGTGGGCGGACTCGAAAATTGTGTATAGAAAATCGATAACCAATGGCATACCACAGATAACCAATAGGCATCCTTTCCATCGCATTCTTTCTATTGTCAACAATGGAAACAGACCTGTGCTATTCTCTCCCTGGAGGACTGTGAGTTTTTAAGGCTTTCTTATCTTATTCCACTTACTCTGAGGAGATTTTTGTTGTTTTAGATTACGAGTGCCTCCTGACAGGCGATTTGCCCATTGTTCAAACATTGAAGACACCACCCAGACACTTCTTTATACAAAATGGTGACCATCTCAGAAGATGTCGCTGCGGTGGATTGATTTCAACAAAATCATCAGACTGGCTAGATTGTAATATCAGGCCATATCTTGGATGCCACCCCAACTTCGAAACAGCATGAACTCGGCTGAGACATTTCAATTGACTATACAGTGGCTGATGTACAAGGACCTTTTGAAATTAAACTCATACTTGAACTGCAATGGACCTGAAAGTGACCTCAAACTCATCTTGCGAAGTTTAGCGTATCAACTCAGAACAAGACGTGGACAACTAAGGAAGAGACTGCAAAAGTTTGTCGCTGTGAAATGTGACCTGTTAAGACGCTATCGCGATGGTGAACAGATTTCACCGACCATTATAAATGCCGGTTTGAGAAGACCAATCCTTCGGAATTATTACATTCAACATTCACACTACATCGTCCAGCGAAAGGAAGACGGCTCTCGCAAGATAGTGAGTCTGGAGGATTATCTTCAAAGAGCTTGTACATTGAACAAATAAAAACAATTTTTTAAACGAGGTATTCCTCTACAGTCATTTTTATTACCTTGAGATCGTTATGTACAAAGTTATTGTCAAATAATGACATAATGCTTTTGAGTGAATAATTCTTGCAAAGATGGGAAGCAAATATGAAAACAAAGAGACCGCAGTGGGAGCTGTAGAGACTCTGTATACACTTGTCACAATATTCGTCAACAGGTAGATCTTGCAATTTTTCTTCAGTTGGTGGTAGACCAAGGCTGTCCACATAGATGAATCTATCATTGCGATCCATCATGTACAACAACCAATGCTCTCCCGGGCCGTCGTGTGGATGCGTATTAATGACAATGAAACCGTCTTCTTGAAGTGGCGAAACTCTGTCGACAGCGTAGGTTCCTCGATACATTCTCACAGTTTGAGGATTCATTGAAAACAATAATTCAAGGTCTAGAACGTCCATGATTTAATCCAAGTGAACTGCAAGGTCGGCTTTGACGGTCAATATCTTGGGGCTCTCACTTATAAGTATAATCGACACCGCGTGAGGCAATGGTTTTGCAAATTTAAGTTCAATTCTACAATTTCCCTTACGTATTGGATTAAAATAACCACCAACGGACTCGTCTGCACTGAGGTTTCAATGCAATATGAACGAATTAGTTTTATAATTATGATAACGTAGCTCGACGTTTCTATCATTCAGTTGAGATAAGAATTCATAATAGCTCCCTCTGCATAGATCATTGTCCCAATCGTACGAGAGTTGTTTTCTATGTCCGTCAATCCTTAGCGCTACTGAACTCACATTGAAATGTTCAAAATTGAACGGACTCAACTTGAAGTCACCCTGAGAGGCTTCAGTTCGAGTCATAACCATTGAGATTCGATCTCGAATGCGGTCAGTGCATAGATTATCAAAAACTCCATCCACCGAGCCGGCAGTTAATGTCTTAATTTTGCACTCTAAACCTCGCATACTATAGCATGCTGGATGTTCCTTTAATATAGACTGGTGAGAGAGGAAAGTTGAGTTAGTGACTTTGACTTTATGTAATGATAATACTGCATTGTGTATCTTAATTTGATGTTCGTGTGTTTCTCCTGGACCAGTCAATAAGCGATGCGTATCGCTAGCATGCACGGCTGATACCCTGACATCCAATCCAGGTAGTAATAGCTTAATTTGATCTGTCAAATATGTATTAACACGCATGACAACTTCGAATAGTTTACCACCACTTGCTCTAGAAATGAGTGCTTTAGCAACTTTGAAATTTGGATCATTTATAGCATGTTCACCTGAATCATAAATATACAAACCACAATCATCTACTGTTTTCTGAAGATGAGTATTCGTGTGCAGCAAAGTGTCAAGCATACATCGATAGGAATTCAGACAATTTGATGATACTAATCACTGATTGATATATACGTTAATATAATTAAACATTGCAGCTCCCAAGTTATTCACAGAGAATACAACATAATTGACTACGCAATCCACAGTTCTTGTATATGGATCACTTCCATCACTTCTCAATATCTGCATAGTTAGTTTAGGTACATGCTAGAAACATCAAGATAGAGATCAGAAAGGTTGCTTATATTCCATTCAATTGTAGATTCGCCACCGGTAATTGTTGATATAGGGTAGAACAATTCTCACATGATTCTATAGAGATTTGAGTTGGCAGGATTTGAAATAGCTCACACTCTCCCTTCAAAACCAGTTCAGACTGGGCGTGGACTACATTGACCAGTGACATGTTTGCGACTGAATACAAGTATCACCCTATTCTTTGTTTTATTTTTTCAGGGCCTGCCAGACGACTTATATGACTCTTATTTCCGCTTTTCGCGAAAGCTTCGTATTATCTCCCAGGCACTGAACCGAATGCGATTGTAAAAGTGGATGACACTGTGTCGCGAACGCTTTGAGTTATCCCGCCGCAATCAGTTATCTTGCCTTATTTCCCCGTTTTGCCATATCTTGGCCCCCACTGCAAGCCTTGGACGGCTCCTTTTTCCTAGTCAAACAATGGACAACTGCAATACATATTAACTTTATATTTATTAACACTATATTATATAACTGCAAAAATATTTATTCGACACTCCAATCGGGTTGCTTGTCAAAGACACCTTTTCTTCTTCTTTTTCTCCGTCTGCCGCTTCTGGCGAAATCTTTTAAGACTTGTGCATTAAGCTCAGATGCACTGTTTCTAATAGCTTGTTTCAAATGTTGTCCATCTGATAATTTCCGTGCGAGATTTTTTGCAGCATTCATTGCGGTCTTAGTAACATATGGTTGTTCTCGGCGCAGGAGTGGTAATGCAAACTTGCGCAATGATTTAAAGAATCCACTACCCCTTTGGAACATTGGTCCTGAGTACGGCGTAAAGCCACCAAATCCATTCCCATAGTGGATTTCTGGGATTTCTTTAAGAAACATGTCTAAAGTGTAGAGCTAAAGCTGTTTTGCCTGGACCTTTGAAGTGGAGAGGTCGACCAGAGTCGTCACACAACTTAATTGAAATGAACTTTATTTCATTATGTAATAACTTAAAATATTGTATGTTTTGGAATGCATAATGAACGATATTGTCTTCCTTTGCAGAGTATGGGACTAATTTTAATATGGGAAACTTCTTTGCACCTAAATGCGATGATTCGATAATGTCACAATAAACTATAAAATGATGGAATAAGGGTGTAAGCCTGAGGTGCGTGTTTCCACTTGTACTGCTCGTAAAAGTTGTAAGTGGTGCAAAACCCAACATATTAGAGAGGTATTCTGATAGATAAGTGGTAACACCGTCAGTTGGGTTGATAGTGCAGAGCTTTCTGTCATTACTATATGTGAGTAGAGCTTTGCCCTCTAATTGATTGTTGATTGTATGTAGCAGTAATTTCGGAGTTTCATAATGATCTGGTGGAATAGTTATTATTTTTGTAAGAAGTACTTCTTTCTCTATAATCAAGTCATATGCGAGTTCAAATGGATCTCCATAGTAGTAGGCTGTATCATCTTTTATATTAAAATTATTTAATCTGAGGAGATTCTTGAGCTGTTCTGGAATAGCAAAGAAACTGTGTAATGATTGTGACTATCTATAACTATTCTCTCGGAATGTTACACTTGCTTCAATTTTGTGCGTTCTAAAAAACGACTTAATGTGGTCTTGATAGAACAACCTGGAATGAATGCGATCAAGCCAGTTGAAGTAAGTATAGAGATTTCTTCTAGTATGCATAGCTGCGAAGCGATTTCCTCTCGAAGGAATGTGTCCTGACGAGGCACCTTAGAACCTATTATAGTATTGCCTTGAATGGATGACACTCCAATAGCCTCTTGCAAGTTTTCATCTATAAATTTAATTGACCGAATAGAATGTGGCAAACTGAATACATATCTCCCGTCAATATAATTGAGAGCACTGTTCAAGTCTTCGAAAAGCTCTAGAAGGGCCATTTCAAAGTTTTTTTTTTTAACGACGATAGTCTCGCGAACCTCTGCAAAGTCTTTGTAATCAATCTGTATGACACTGTCATCACTCCGTGGTATATTATAGAATAGATTGCAAATGGATAGTTCTTGTAATCCAACTTCATACTTTCCACTCAGTTGTAGGGGTGCATTCAAAGCAACTATACAATTGTCCAGTGTATTTGATGGATATAATTCAGTACAGTCATTGGATAGGAGGTACATATAAAACTCAGAGCCTGGCAACATCTTGCACTGGAACACACGAATTAAATGAATCGTCATAACCAGGCCACTTCACTTTATAATGAGTGACTCCATCAATTTTCTTACTGGATATATTTTTTTCAATTGGATATGGGTCATCAGCCTCTTTGATAATACGCTGCAATTCATTTGCATAATATGTGCCCTCTTCTTTTACACCATCTGGGCCTGCAATGTAAAAGACAGGGGGATCTGTTTTCTTATACCTCGAGATTGCATAGATTATGTGAGACCAGTGTCCCATGTACCCCTTGTCAAAGATTGATCGATTTAATAGAACACGCACTTGCTGGCCAATTTTGAATGGTGTTGTGATGTCATCATCTTTTTTACTGTTTAGTTTATTGAAGAGTTCAACTTCATTGCTTTCATTCACTTCATTCGGTGCCATTTTAATAGTTCTATGGTAAGAATTTTAAAATATTTGTGATGTCCTTTACTACGGAAATATCGGAACAGGCGACCTTTAATTGTTCTGATCGCGCGTTCGGCCAAAAATGCTTTTTGTCCTGTCCTAGTTATATACATTAGGATACCATGACGCTTACACCAAGCCTGCACGTGTTTGTTGAAGAACTCACGCCCCTGATCTACATGGCTTAGTCGAGGGTTTGTTCCCCTATTTCGATATAGCTTCATAAATCCTTTCTTTACATCTTCACCTCGCTTGGTCTTGAGAGGTGTGGCCATGATTTGCCTCGACAAACAGTCTACCACAAGCAGTATGCAGGAGAAGCCGTTATTGTATTTCTTGTATTGAATGAATGAAACGAGGTCTGCTTGGTGGAGATCATTCAGGTGGAGTGAGATGACTTTCCTTCTCTTAAATCTCCGCCTTGCATCTTTGTGGAGAGTATAGACATTGTCGCGTTGAAATTCTTTTAGTGCTTCTTTCCTTGTGATTTTCCGTGCCTTTTGATGACGTTTGAGCCCTCCGAGCCCACCATCAGGTGACCTATAGCTCATTCTTCTTCTGAGAAATATTCTTCGTCCGAAGATAAAAGCAATTTTCTTCTTTGATTTTCTTTTCTGTCTGATTTTATGCGATGGTAGAAGTTTTGACACCTTTACAAACCAAGCGGGCCTCACTCGATTATGACCGGAGAGGTAGAAGACCAATTCCATTATACTGGAGCCTTGAATGGCTTTGCCGTTGTGAATGATTTCTCGTTCTTCATTCCATGACAAACTCCTTGGTAGCGTTGACACTATTCGTCTTACTTTTTTAATATTTATTTCATCTGGTAGAGAATCATAATCGAATTTTCTACTAGTGCTTTCCGTCATTTGTAGTGGTTTTATTATCGGCAGATCTGATTCTATTGTTGGTTTCAATTGATTTTTTATGGTGTAATACATAGCTGTTAGCATACGTTTTACCTTTACGTCTTCACTCTCATTAGATTCCAAAACAGTGTCCACTGGGTTTAATACCTCAATTTTTGTTGCCATTTTCAAACACCGGCTACTTTAGCTATAGCCCGCCCTGCTACACCACCTAATATACTGGTCAAACCTGTTAGTAACAGTGAGAGTAATGGAGCCAAACCTTCTCGTTGGCGATATAGAAGCTTTTGTAGTTTTTTTTGGCGATTTGTGCAATGTTTTATATGTGATGTAGTGAATGGTGGCTTTATCTTTCTTTAAATCTTTGCATAGTTTCACTGAAAGTTTAACATTACAATTCAATATATTCTTGCCAACTTCGGAAAGAGCTTCAATGCTGTGTTGAGGGGCCTCCCTCAAAATGTTTTCCCGTTCTTTTGGAGTACAAGTTGCAAGCACTTTAAGGAAAGTTAAATGATGACGTAGACTTTTCATTTTGGTATGAAAACAAATTGTAAGTCGAGCTTGGTTATACTCGTTCGCAATCTTTTATCACACTGTGTAAGTGGATGTAGTTCAATCACTAGATAACCAAATGGTTTCTCTGTTGCCTCTTTGAATGCATTCATGAAGTATGGTAACTGCGATTTCCCATAGATTTGACGTCCTAGAAGTTCGAGTTGCGCTCGAGACCTTAAATTATTGAATAATATTATATATGTACTATTGTGTGATAGGGTGCGATAGTTTACATCGTTATGGAATAAGTACTGACAGAGAAAAATAATTGATGCATTCTTGTGATGTGATGCTCGCGTATAGAGATGAACCATATCCTGCATAACATTCTTTTCAGTCATGAGATCGTCAACTATAATCAGTGTTGGTATGTTCTCATCCCATGTCTTTCGAAATTCTTTACTAAATGTAATTTTAGTGAATTCATTCTGCCAGCTAGCGTCATATTTACTGACATAAAATATTTGTTCGGGGACTGCAGTGGATACTGATAAGTTTCTCAGGATGTTACGAACTAAGTAAGTTTTTCCTGACATGGAAGGTCCACATATAATAATTCGCGCCGGGTGGATGAAAGAAAACGGTCTTATGTCCGACATTGTGTCGCAGAGGTAGAAATGAAACTGAAAATAAGATGATCGATTTCAACCATCCAACCATCGATTTCATCAAATTGACTTTTCGCCGACTGTCGTTTGAGTGCAAGGAGGCGTTCATGTGACAAAACACGTCTGATAGCTTCATAAATTTCTTGTTTCAGTCGCCATTTCTTCTCTTCGGTTGACTCAACCTGCTCCTCCTCCTCCTCTTGTTCCTTTCCAATATATTGACGAAAGAGCTTCCACATAATTATTTTTGGGAGTGAGAAAGTTGATGGTTTGGGGAACGAATAGGAAAATGAGGAGCTGACCTTGTTCCACATGTAATAAATTGAATCGAATGGAGAGGAGGTTTTATGATAATGAGGGTTGAGCACATTTAAAGTGAAAGTTCCTTCCTGTCAGCACTTCAAAGATGACAGACGAGAGTGGTAAGTTTTTGCTTTGTGGTGTTGTTTTTGCTCATGAATATTGTCTTTTCTCAGTATTCAGCACAAGCCCATTGTTTTTCTTTGAAAAAGGTAAGGAATTATAATGATTATGAAAAAAAGTGATCAAATTTTATTTCTTGTTTCAGATCATGAATCACCTCCACCGAGATGTATGTTATACATTTGTTTAATTTTGACTTTAATATATGACTTCCATTTCAGATGCTTTTGCTGGAGCTACCGATTGGTCTCGTATGTACTAACATATGACTAAGTTTAGTTATTACTAATTGCATGTATCTTTTTTAGACACTAGAGAAGAACGACCACATCACCAGGAATGTGAGTAAACCCAGTAAACCACCGATGTCCCATGGACGTCCTGAAAAGATCCAGACGTCCTGATCCGCGAAAAATGTCCCAATGATGTAAATAAGACGTCATTCGAAACGTCCTAGCGTTGTCTAGCCAGGATGTATTTTAATGATATCGCTGGGACTTCGAAATGACGTCCCGATCGGATGTTGATTTAGAAGTAGAATACAAACATACTTTCGATGCTCATTATATTTTTGTATCCTTATGATAACGTTCAACAGCGTGCAGCAAGAAACTAAAACAGTGACACTAATTTTTATCCGTGTTACCGAAGTGGCAACACACAAAAATTATTCATCTGAATTTACAAAGAAACTCCCGACATGGTCCGAGCTTAGCAGATGTACCACAGTATCTAGCTTCTGTTTCCTTTTACTGTAGTGCTAATAAAGGTAGTTGGGAAGGTCGAGAAGACCTTGATATCTCTTGCAATATCTCCATGTAGAACGGAACACACACAACCACATCTCCAGATGTGCTTCCCTGCCGGAACGAGAAGACATAACATCATTGAATTGTCGCCACAATTCCAACGAGATTCAAAGACAAATCAGACAGTCAATTCGTTCATTATGTAGCCGTGAGGTACAAGTTCCTCACTGACAGAATCAGGGTTTTGAAGAGAAGCTATACCTTCGCGACATCATGTTCCACTATGTTGTGTGGCGAAGACCGTACCCACGGAATAAAGAAGCAATTCAATGAATTGGCTTAATGTATATAAATGCTAAACGCTGATTTCCACTTGATTTAATGTAATCCAACATGTTTTGTACACACTGCACCAGTTCAAAGAATGCGAAACCAAGTGAAGGAATTGGCCTAGAGTATCAATAAAACAATAACTTTATTTCTAAGGTTAATAATGAGGAGTTTCGTCGCTAGTGTGGATACCCGAGCCCACTGTCATAAAATGCGATGAAATGTGCCCCTTCACCATAAGGATCGAAGTCCTGACGTGTCTAAAAAGACCAAAAAAGCTCTCATCACAGAGTGTTGATGGGCTGGATTTCACCAGGGGCCAAGCAATTTTCATAGAGATAGAAAGGGTGAAATTCCAACTGACTAAGGATCTGAGAGAGCGCGGTTCGGGAAGGTTGGTAGCATGGACAAATAAGAAGAATGTGCCCAGGTCCCCTACGGCACCGTAGTGACATCATCGGTCAGAATAGATCAGATATGCATAGAGATTCCAACTGAGCACTGCACATGCCACTTGAGGTGGCGGTTGATACCGCGGCGTCTTTTAGCCATCCAGTGATGGTTTAACCCCATCAGCCTGTGGCCCGCTTTGTATGGATGTTTCCTCTCAGAAATTGATAATGTTGCCTATCATAGGCGCCGACTGCGGGGGGGGGGGGCGCGGGGGCCCTTGCCCCCCGGAACATGAACTAGGGGGGGGCGCCGCCTCCCCCGGGAAGTCCCGCTAGGGGACTGACACCAACCTTTGGGGCTCGGCGCGCCCGGGTCAAAAGAGCGAAGAGGCACCAACCACAAAAATGCATCTTGCAATTTGTAAAATATGTATCCGCCCACCATACTCATTATCACAGTAGGATGTGAGGCGAAGAAACACAGAGGATGACACAACACATAGCCTGAATTTCGCCCACAACAATCAGATCAATGAAACGAAGCACTCGAAAAGGTACCAGCAGCTGCGAGGTGTAATTTTAGGATCTTCGAAACGCATATCCGTTGGGAGCGGATTCAACTTCCGCTGCTCCATTTCATTGACCATATTCATTATATTGCGCTCATTTCGGGTCAAACACGCATTTTGTTCCTTTTGCACTCAGTTTTCAAAGGCATAATGCCTTGAGTTGTGCACATGTTCACTGTTTACGTTCTCTCTGTTTTTTCTGTTCTTCCTTCCTCTTAGTTCTATACCAGTTCTGCATACAGCATAGGATCCCGCCAGAGTGTGTGATTCCTCAGCTTTACTTTTGTGTTCCTCATTTTTCATTTCCTTTCCTTTCCTTCTTTTTGTTTTCTTTTGCTTTCTTCTTTTCTTTGCCTTTTTTGTCTTCCCCCTTTCACTTTTTTTTAAATAACAAGCCGAGACCCATCTGGCTTACCTTTCATTTCTTAATTTTTTTAATAAACATATCCCCCCGCCAGAGTACTTACTTCGCCCTTGCCCCCCCCCCCCCCCCGGGAAAATGAAAACTCTCAGCCTCTGTTGCCTATTATCCTTGAAACAGAAGAAGTGTGAGTGTGCTCATAAACTGTCGAGGCTTACTGAACAATTATGCCGTAGTACATGTACTACGGCATAATTGTTCAGTAACTTTCAATCAATGTTCAGTAACTTTTGTCGGGACCTGCAGGTCCCGACAAAAGTTTAAGGAACACGGGAGTGGTATCTATAGTCATCTGGGAGATACCGTTACTGCAAACAGGAGCAGATAGACTTAAAAACAGGTGACTGGGTACTCCATGCACCTCTCAGTGAGTGTGTCTTCTCCCGTTCGCTGCTAGGGTGTCGATCCGATCAAGAAAAACGTCGCTCTGGTGTTCCGTATACTTTTGTCCGGATCTGTACTTGAAGAGCAGAAAGCGCTCGAGGGTGTGGAAATGAGGACACATAACCCACCTGGCGTTCCATGAATCTGTTGACCATGGAGGATTGGTACGGGACAGTTATATCAGAAATGTAGAGGATGAAAGAAGAAAAATAAATAAAAGTACATCGGCGAGGCAGTGACAGAAACGTGGAAAATGTTGAAAAAAGGAGAAAGCGGAAAATAAAACGACCATGTGGTGTGTGTTTGGGGGAGGGGGCAGACATGCAAGCTACAGTTTGAAAGACTGTAATGGGCCACTAAAAAAGTTTATTCCGTGTGGTCGCAGCATCGCGACTTTGGAAATAGCATAAGATTATCGTTTTTTTTCGTTTGATTTCATTGACGTAGCCGGATTCTAAGGTGGCAATAGTTAAACGAGAGTTTAGGCTATGTCCCGGTAGGTTGAAATGTACAGATATTGGGATCGGGTGATTATGAACAATGTCTGATTAGGACCGTACAATCTTTCACGAATTGTGTTGCGTGTTTCACCGATGTGTTGCTTGTTGCATAGTTTACACGCAATTAGATAGCAAAGACTAGATGAATTGCAGTGTAAGGCTTGTCTAATTTTGAAGCGGAAAAGATTAAGCAGCGATTACTGTTGCAAGGCGTACTGACAGAAATATGCTGACCGCAACGGGAAGAGGTGAGTAAGTCCAGCATATTGCGTGTCCTACGCAATGTAACCCCAGGAGCATCACGGAAAATCTCTGAGTTTTTCGTCAGCGTAAAGCGTGTTGGTGTGACGTTAATCTCACGTTACTGAGTGATTGTTTGTAAGGTGTAATAAATGAGAAATTATTTATCTTTGGTAACTTACTAGGTTCAGTGGAAAGCACCGTATCTCTGTCAAGGGAAATATCTTTAGAAAGGAATGGCATTATGTACGAGGCTACTGGGATACATACGGTTTGTTTAAATCGTTACACATTTCGTTCGCATGCTTAAGAAAATCTGCAGTGTTGGAACACATGCATTTGAGACGTGTGAGCTGGACATCAGGAATATTTCGTTTTTGGGTGATGTGGTGGTTGCTGTTGAAATGGAGGTACTGTCGTCTGTTGGTGAGCTTCTTTTATAGATCCTAGAGGTTAACCAGACCTAATAGAAACAGTGACTTCTATGAAGGTGTCTGATGTATTAGAGTAATTGCAGGTAAACTTGATGCAATTGTCTAGAGAGTTGAAATGGTCAAAAATGGAAAGTAATGAATGAAGATTCGTTAGCAGGCCAGATAACAAGAATATCATCAATGTACCTGTGGAATTCTAGTGGTTTTACGAGGAATGAGTCTAACGATCTCCTCTCGAATTGGCACATAAATAGATCTGCGTAGTTCGGGGATACGCGGGAACCCATTGCTGCACATTGGATTTGGACAGGAACACAGGGCACCTTGGAAGTGAGATGATAGCTGATGTGCCGAGAATATCGGAGGGAAAGTGGAGAGAAGAACTTCTATGGCGCTGAGGCGTTCATCATCAGGTCTTCTTATGATAAACACAACGTGTGTGAGTCACGCCTGAGGGTTCAATACCCAGTATTTTGTGATTGAATTGGGTGCTATATTGGTATGACTTATCATGGATTGCATTATGGCCCAGGTTTCGATAATATGTTGCACATTCAGATAATTCAGCGTAATATTGTTTTGAATTAATCATAGCATTTCTGATTGACTCATCCGTCAATCTCTTTATATTCCGCTGCAGTGTCATATCATTCATATGCCGCAGCGTTCTTTACAGCACTCTTGTGTTCTGTCAATGTAGCATGCTAATAAAATATATTAGATCGCTCGTATACACTGACACCTGACAGCACCCAGCAAACTCCACCGCATACAAAAGCTCCTGCTAAATGTCGGAAGTATACAACTCGCGTTACGAAGTTTGCTCATTCTTTCTCCTCCAGCTAATTATAGACCGAAATTTGAAAAAAAAACACGAAAATTGATTTTTAAATTCCAATAAGTGGTTATATATTCTTGCAAGCAGGCTCGACGACAAGCGTACGAGTACGTCATTTGCTGGCGTAACGGATATCAGCCAGCTGTCAGGTATGGGAATGCCAATAGATTGTCATTATATATTGTATTGTAAAAATATATTGTCAGGTATAAAATGTAATTGTTATTAAACATGCATACTATTTTTAATGCTTTTTCGAAATACGTCCGATGATCTTGCTCCGCCCTGTATGTATGACACATCAACCGGGTGTACCAGTATGTCGTTCACTGGTATGAACCATACCATGCTGGTATGCAAAGGTTATACTAGCACGACATATGCGTCTGGGGGCGGGAGGGCAAGAGGTTCGGACGCATTTCGAAAGCGCATTAAAAATGGTATGCATGTCCAATAAAAATAAATTTTGTCACACCAACGTAGTTATGTCGGATGCTTCCAGAGACACAAGCTGTAAATTATACGGCCAACTTCTGCCGAAGAATACGGATCCCGTGGATTTTGACTGCCGTCGCTAGACCTAGCACACAAGCAGGTCTCCCCGTTTCATGCCCTAACAGGTCTTGTAACGCCGTGTTCGAAAACGAAACGCATGTTACAAATTTAGTGAAGTGACAGTAAACACTCTGTACCTAAGATAATAAAACACGGTACTTCACTTTGACCGAAGCTCAATGAATCAGCAAAAATACTTCAAAAGCCGGCAGATGACATAACTAGACAAAAAAATAGAGAACTCCGACTTAACATAGCAAAATAACAACATTTACTCAAAACGTTTCGTCCGTCATGCGACGAACATCATCAGTGCCAAACTAAATGAGAGATTACACAACCGCACAAGCAGGTCCTCGAAAATTTGGGACGTTGTTCGCTTCACGTTGCAGAATAAACTCTCGTCTGCTTCGTATGCTCGCTTCCTCATCTGCTGTGAGAGTTCGCTTTCGACCTTGTCTTCTTCTTGTTTCTCATATCATTGTTCATGTGTTGTTCGCTATCCACAGCTTACTCGCTTCATCGTTTCGCTAGGCACGGCGTGACAACACCCGGTACAGCATGAAACGGAGGGTACTGCTAACGCGCTAAGCCTACGGGCAGCAGTATACGGCATACAAAATGCACGGGCCCCGACATTCCTTCGCTGCATCTCGTAACATGTGTGCCGTATAGTTTCCCAGCAAACCATATCAATCAATCAATCAATCAATCATTCACTTTATTTTCCATCATGTGATGAAAGGAGGACCGAGAAAAAGCTGTAATATACAACTTGACGAGCCCGGGCCCCCGTTTTACACTACCTGCGACAACATCACATTTACAGAGTTCAAGACTACAGTGATAAGTGCATTCACCCATGCAATATTAGGACAAAAAATTTCAAATGAGCTCAAGAAACATTAATAACATACATGTTTCGACATGGGCATCAAACATCACGTACAGTCATTCAACGAGGCACACATAATGATACCGCGAAATTTACGGACTGACGTATTAGATAGAGAAACTGCTTTAGAATTCAGCGTATTTAATAATTTAGGTAGTAGGAAATTTATGGATTGTTTTCCATAATTTGTTCTTACTCGTGGGACTTTCCAGGGATCAGAATGACGTGTGTAATATGACAATTCCCTTAATTCCAGGTGAGCATTACATTTCACTTTATGCAAACTTTTATATAAACAGCCGAGTTTAAAATCGTACAAGTTGTGGACCCTTACAATATTATATTCCTCGAAAAGATGTACAGTGGAGTCTCTGTATCCGACATTTGCAATCAGACGTACCATCTTTTTTTGAAGTATTAATAGTCTACTCATATTTTCTTGTGTCGTCGTTCCCCATACCAAGAAACAATAGTTTATATAAGACGAGAAAAGTGAATTATAAAGTAATAATTTTATGCGGAATGGAAATATGTATCTATACCTGCCTATCAGACCAGCAACTTTGGACAGCTTCCTCTCAATGTATTGCACATGTAAGTCCCACGTTAATTTATGGCTAAAAATAACACCCAGTGACTTTACTGACTCCACTATGTCAATTTCTACATCGTCGTAAACCAACGCAGTAGTCACACTGATTGACTTATTTTTTGGCCTAAAAATAATAGCTTTTGTTTTTGACGGGTTAACGCGCAGAAAATTTGCCTTTGACCACGCAGATAATCTAGAAAGAATTATGTTTGCCTCGCTTAACATAGTTTCGACATTACTTCCGCTTAAAAACATAGCAGTATCATCAGCATAAGATATTAATTTGCAGTTTATATCTATATTAATTATATCATTCATATATACAATATAAAGCAGTGGACCAAGGATACTGCCCTGAGGTACTCCATAAGATATATTACGAAGCGAGGACTGAATACTGCTGTCCATAAAAACGTACTGTTTACGACTCGCTAAATACGACCTAATTAGTTTCAATGGGATCCCTCTAATTCCGTAGCGTTCTAGTTTTTTTATCAATACCATATGGTTTATGCAGTCAAAAGCTTTCGTAAAGTCTATGAATATGCCTAATGTTAGTAGGTTATTTTCTATTCCTTTAATAATCAATTCCTTTTGCTCTAATACCGCAGTTTCAGTTGAACAGCCGGGACGAAAGCCATGTTGGAAATCATTGAGAATATTATGCTTTGCAAAAAATTCAAACAATCTTGAAAGGATAACTTTTTCCAGGCACTTTCAAAATAGCGGGAGCACTGAAATAGGTCTGTAATTTCCTAAATCGTTTTGATCACCTCCCTTAAACAATACAGCAACCTTTGCTATCTGCATATCAACAGGGAAGACACCATTTCTTAAACAAAGATTATAGATGTGCTCTAGTAATGGGGCAACCGTATCAAGTACACATTTCACCGGTCTGATATGTAAGCCGTCCTTGTCCGTTGCCTTACTATTCTTTAATTTCAGAAATGTACTGAGGATTTCATTTACGGTTACTGGTTTCAAAAACAAAGAGCTACATACAGAGGACGGTTCTAGGAAAGCTTCAAATAAGGTGTAGTCAACAAACATCGGTGTACCTACTGATACAAAATGATCGTTAAATTTTTCGGCAGCTTCATACAAAGGTATACCGCCAAAAAGGAAATTAGGCTTTTTCTCAGTGTTTTTGGGATGCAGAACTTTGTCAATCTTTCTCCACAAATCTTTTGGGATGTCCTTTCCATCAAACATTTTTGTGTAATAGTCAATTTTTGCATCCTTTATTTTTTTATTTACAATATTACGCGCCTGCTTATATTTTGCAAGGTCAGACAGGTTTCTACTCTTTAGAAAATCCTTGTACATTTTATGCTTGTTATCGATCATGCGTATTAGCTCTCTATGCATCCAAGGTTTCCTAAACTTTCTTGGTTTCTTAATTTTCCTACGTGGGAAAGACTCACGATAAAGGTGCACAAACATCGATATGAATGTGTTATATGCCACATCGACATCACTCTCTAATAGCACAGCATCCCAGCAAGCGTTTTCTAAAGCGGTGCGAAACCTCCTTATATTTTCTCGAGTATAGCTTGGCACATAAATAGGCGCTTCGACTTTCGTTTTCCTTTTGAGTTCAGTCATATGTATGGTAATACTAACAGGGAAATGATCACTAATGTCACTTTCAATGACATCACATAGAACTTGACTCGTAGTATAATTTGTGACAAATAAGTCCAATAATGTTTCTGTTTCATAGGTAACTCTGGTTGGTTCTTGTACGTGATTGTTGAAACCAGACGACTCAAGTAGTAATATAAGATTTCTCTGATTTATAGATGGTGCAAGCAAGTCTATATTAAAGTCGCCACCGAGAACAAGTTTGTAGGAGTTTATGGATACAAAGTCAAAAAGGGATTCCAGAAACCCGAGGAAATTTTCTATTACGCCATGCGGCGGTCGATAACAGACACAAAAATAGTGTGATGAACTTTTACATGTTAGTGCTTCATAATTTTCATTATTACCAGTAAAATCGTCAACCATCTCACAACATAGATCCGTTGATGTTAGCATAGCTATGCCGCCACCGCGTTGAAAACGCCGGTTTAAATAAAAATTGTCGTAGTTACACAAAGAAAACATTTCTGATTCTTCCGTATACCATGTCTCAGTCAGCATTATAATGTCATAAAAATCACAAGTAGACACAGAAAAGAAGTGGTCCAGGAATTCTATTTTGCCCGTTGCAGATCGTGTATTTACTTGAATGCACCTCAATTTGTTTTCATTTCCATGAGACAAATCATTTGTCATGGTTTAAACAAAGCTACAAAGAACTACAAACACTCAGCCAAAAATTGTACGAAGATCATCCCAACAATCAACCCGCATTTTTTCTGCCTTTTCCTGTTTACGTACATATATCTTGCCGTTCGTTACCCAGGCGTATTTCCACCCGTGTGATTTCTTTTTCTCAATAATTTCGCCCAACAATTTCTTAAGTTTGGGGCACAAATGTTCGTTTACATATATTGGAGCGGAAGGTTTTAGACCAATGTCTGAACACTTCAGACGTGCTTTCCTTGACTTATCCAGAAACTCATCACGTACTTTCTTATCTTTAAATTGAACAATAATGTGTCCCAAACTGGAAATTTCACGTCTGGCCAGAGGTATTCGGTGGCACGCATTAATTGTACTTGTAGGCATGTCAATGCTGAGTTTTTCAGCAATCTTTTCAATAACAGCGTACAGGTTCTCTTCTCTATCGTAAGGAATTCCTTTAATTTCGAGATTACATCTCCGCGAGTATTGTTCAAGTTCCACCGTGCGCTTGTCAAGTTCTTTGACCGTGTCACGTAGCTCGTCACATTGCTGATTTAGTTTAACATTTTCCACTTTCAGTTTATCGTAGCTAATTTCTAGTGACCGAAAGCCGTCGTCGATTGCTACGATTTTCAGATTTAGATCAGTTAGTTGTGACCTCAGCTCGCGAATTTCTGTGCGTATGCCTCTTTCAAGCGCCTCTCGGCTCTCTTTCATGTCCTTTTTTAGCTCTTCCTTCATATCATTCAATGCCCTTAAGAAGTCTTGTTTGTTCATGGCGACAGAGAGGTACACTTCAAGCTTGGCACTCCGCTAATCACTCGGCCTGGGCAGCAGACGAAATTTAACAAGTATAAATAGTGGAAGGGATAATACTAACCTGCAGAAAAGAAGCAGGTGATTTAGTCGTCGTTTAGCAACACATTCTGCTGCCACAGGCCAAGTGTGATCCGTTCCGAAATGCAGTCTGTTTTGTAGTAGGCAACGACAAACCGGTCCAAACACAACCATCCAATCGTAGAGCAGCACAGTTCTTGCGAAGTCCCGGCCTGTAATCTTGCGAAAAAGGCACAGAGGATAAGCAGGGCGATATCCTTCCGGCTGTGTATTACTGCAGAAAAGAAGCAGGTGATTTAGTCGTCGTTTAGCAACACATTCTGCTGCCACAGGCCAAGTGTGATCCGTTCCGAAATGCAGTCTGTTTTGTAGTTTGCAACGACAAACCGGTCCAAACACAACCGTCCAATCGTAGAGCAGCACAGTTCTTGCGAAGTCCCGGCCTGTAATCTTGCGAAAAAGGCACAGATGATAAGCAGGGCGATATCCTTCCGGCTGTGTATTACTGCAGAAAAGAAGCAGGTGATTTAGTCGTCGTTTAGCAACACATTCTGCTGCCACAGGCCAAGTGTCCATATATATCCAGAAAACGTCTACAGGATATCCCATTTCGGACATTGGGATATCCCACGGACTTTGCCACAGAGCCCATTTACGTCCCCGAGATGTTCTGTGGACTGGCACTTCTTTGTCATTTGTAGATCTTGCGAATATCCCAGGAACGTCTTTTTAGGATATATGTACGTACGTGGGACATCATGCAAGCACGTCCAAACATGCACTTGCTATTAGTTGATACGTATCTGACATGACAACACCACTCTGTGATGTATGTAAATATATATGTATTTGCATACGTATTATAATACGTTAATTTTTACGTGTTGTGTAGTAATAAATGCTTCGAACATCAACAACTGGTCAAAAGTTCAGGGAATGTAGTAAGCCCCGCCAGCGTTCGACCAAACTCTGACGCACGGTCCACCAAGGCTGACTATGTTACCACACGTGCTTCCACCCTAAAAAGAGCAGGCTCCCTTTTTGTCCCCTCCACCGCGTACACGAATTTGAAGGGAGCATTCACAACAGTTTATGGTGACAAAATGCCCATAGCTTACACTGAAATAAAGGCCGTTGGGGCAAGTTCGTTACGTATTTGGGCCGTGATACACCTGTAACGGTGATGAGGTGCTTCTTTGCAATTAACCCGTGAGTCTGCAGAGACATGGTATAACCAATAATGTTTCTCACATTCCTTCATGCCCGATACTGTGTTTTTAATTCAAGCTATTGTCTATAATGGGATTAGCTGCTGAGTGGAGCTATAAAAGTGATCAAATTCCACTGTTGCTTGACGATCGTTACGAATATAAATGAATACTTCCACGGCTAGCAGCACGCGAACGATAGAAATATATAACGATTTTGCTTGTTCCCCCCATCCAGTTAACGTTTACAGAAGTTTTTGCTTGCTCTCAGCAGAACAAAAATGTGGCTGTCGAAACAAGATGTCATAAACTTCACGTTTATTCGCATATCTTCAGTCAACGTCCTGGCGACGTTCCTGTGACGTTCAACCAGTGCCCAAAATCTCGTATACTGGATCTTTCATGGGTATCCAAGGGATCTCCAGGCCTTTCCTCCATTCAAATGTCCAAAGCGAGATATCCTGCAGACGTACCTAGGACATCTGTGATTTACTCGATAAAATAAAAACGCGAATGTCGTTCTGGGATATACCACAGATATTGGATGGATGCCCAGATATTCAGGACGTTCACGACCTTGTAAGGATGTCCTAGGGATATTAGTGGTTTACTGGGTTGCAGCTTGTGTGTATGGAAACTTCTGACAAAACTACAATACAATGGTGTGCCAAATTCCATTGTTATTAAACATGCATAGCATTTTTAAAGCTTTTTCGAAACACGTCCGAACATCTTGCCCCACCCTGTTTGCATGACGCATCAATCGGGTGTACCGGTATGTCTTCCATTGTTGTGAGCCATACCAGGCTGATATGCAGAGCTTATGCATAAGCTACTAGATGGATTATCGTGCTAGCATGCTAGCACGCTAATCCGTTTAGTATGAAGACATACCAGCATTTTTCAACACAGTGGGGAAGGAATGCTCCCTTTCAAGCAGGCAATGGCACTGCTAAAAGCAGACGCTCGGCCGTCCTTATCAGTGCGACGAATATAGTGGAGTAGGTGCCATGTAAGCTAGCGTGCCTAAGTACAAAGAGTACTTCCGTCTCACTGGACAGCCTCCCTTGTCGCCTCTGCTGGGATGGAGAACATACGAGCACCTAGATGCTGAGTTATCCCTGTTAATAATAGTGTGCTGCGTGGTGAGTGTTTAGTCTATTTTCTTGGGATAACAATACATAGTATTTCTCTGGTGTGTGCAATATCCACAAGAAAGAAACTAAAAAGATAAAAACATTATGCCTTATCACATCATTTCAACCAAGGTAATCTGCTTTATTAATGCAACTAATGCAGTCAATAGTATATCGCTAAATTAACCTAGTCAATTTAATGAATAAAGAAACTCTAAAGTACTGTGTACATCTTCCGCAGTATCTGTAAGTGCATCAGCGTATTTTCCCCTGCGGCCTCCTTGCAGCTGTCATTGAGATACTTTAAAATTCTGTTAGCTGTATCTGCCACTGAGATACTTTTCAGAAGCATATTTCACCACCCCAGTAGCTATACAGAGGAAACTGAAAGGATTAAAGCAACACACATGGATCTGAAATGTTGATTACAATAGACAGGAAACTGAAAACGTTATTTACAACAGGCACGAAACTGAAAGGTTAATTACAGCAGGCATGAACCTGAAAGGTCAATAGCTACAGCCAGTGGGGTATAAAAGGAGTCAGCATTCTGCATTAGCACCGCATTCGATAGATCGCAAGTAAGTCTCAACTCACATACATAACCGTATACTCTTATATACCGTACCGTGTTCCATACTGTAGCCGTATACTTAACCGTGTATAACCTGTAGGACTTTATCTGTTTCCACGTTTCGCCGGGCTGAACTTTGTTATCGTCGTTGGTTGTTATCATTATTTGCTAGCGTTATCTACTGTTGTGGCTGCTGAACTGTTGTAGGGGGCGCGTACGCCGTAAACAGGATAAAAGGCATCGAGACTGATGCGGGTGGCTCTTTCTGGCTGTGGCGATTGGGACGGCAAGTGCTGTGCGAAGGTATGGAATAAATCCTTGTTTGTTATTTGGACCTTTTCGTTTGCTGTGTCTTCCTTGGCGACAGAACGGACGGACTGACGCCCCGAGGTTGTGGAAACACGGGTTTCCACAACTGGCGCCCAACGTTTGGGGGCACAGTTCGTCCGTTCGACAGCGGGGACGACGCAGCACGCGTTCTTCATTTTTCGTTTGGTAAGTTTTCTTCTTTTCTTTTCTTTCATTCAGGACTCGCCGGTTTGTTTTTGTTATTTTTCCGGGGTGTCATTTTTTTCTTTTCTGAGCTAGCGTTTTGTTTGTTTGAGTGTGTTTTTGAGTTCTTTAGAGCTCCCACTCGGTGTCCGAGCCCCGGAGCCGATGCACCATTCACCGCCAGGCCGATACAACCTCCGGAGCAAAGGCCCTGTCCATCAGCGGTCCCGTTCAGAGGAGACTCTGGTTTCGGACAACTCGGCGCCTTCGGAGCCGAAAGGACCAGCCGAGGACAAAGGGGCACATGCAATGCCTCCGTCCCAAGGTACGTTAACTACGGTACCTGCAGTGCCGCAGTTTGACTCCGCTGTAACGACAGAACTCTTGTCACGCATGACGGAGTTATGTTCGTTGGTGGCACAACGCCTTGATGCCGGGTCGGTTTCGCCGACGCAGGCACAAGCGCCCTGCGACTGAATTTACCGATCCCTACCTTCTCAGGGTATACCGATAAAAAGTCGGTCGCAGACTTCTTTGATGACCTTACAGCCTCTCGGACTGGTATGGGAATCTCAGAGAGGTCCTGATAAGTAGTATAGATTCGAGCCCCACAACGACATCCTTTTTCTAATCTAGTTCTAGGAATTTCTAATCCACCACCCATTTCTAATCCAGGTGAAGCCAGGTCTAATCCAGGCTCCACCACTTCATGGTGATCCATCCAATTTCTATGAGATTGGCTACCCTTCATTGCCGCATTTGTCCATTCGCTCATAGACACCAAAATTATCTATTCTATTCAATTCTAAGTTGGCTCATAGGCTTCCAAATCGCTCTTTTTTCTAATCCATTTCTAGGAATTTCTAATCCACCAGCCAATTCTAATCCAGGTCAAGCCACTTCTAAGTCTTCTGGTTGGTTGGTCACAGCTCCACCCCTTCATCCATCAAATTTCTATGTGATTGGCTACCATTAATTGCCACAACATCTGCTCACTCGCTCGTAGACACCAAAATGATCTATTCTATGATCAATTCTAAGTCGGCTCATAGGCTTCCAAATCGCTCACCTGTCTATTGGTCCGGGGGTGGTCACTTCCATCCATTTCTAAAACCTAGTGATTGGCTTGTTGGCTTCCTGTCATACATGCTCGATAGACTCATTTGTCATTTCCACTCTCTAGTTACTCGGTCACACGCTTTCAACTGTATATTGCTTCATAATTCCAGCTGCAACATAGACAACTGCTCGTGGGTCAATCCCATTCATTTCTAGGCCAGCTCACAATTCCTTCCAAATTGCTTATTGGTCCTGGGCGGCATTCTTTTTTAGCCTGCGTCGACTCTCAGCAATGGTTGGCACACAAAAACATGGTAAATAGTTTTCAATGTTTATTGAGTACATCATGGCAGTCTCGGAGATATTGTAGTTCTCCCTGGGGACACATCCATGCACGCTGTGTATCTCCGCTAACATCCATAGTGTTCTTCACATAGGTACTATATGGATCACCCAGGCACTCATCCCTCGCTGTCCATGACCCAGAGGCAAACCGCAGGAGAGAACAGCATGTGACAGAAGCATTAATTCTCTTCCTGCACATCTTCTGAACAAAAAAGAACATTATGAGCTTCACTAGTTATATCACCCACTTAAACTTACCATATTCATAGCTTCCATAAGGAGTCGATGTCATTGCACAGGTATCTCTTGTCTTCGTATGCCATCAGACTTCTTTTGACATTTCTGATGGTGTACATACACTGCTTCTTTCCAACGATTGATACTTGTTCATTCGATACACTCATGTGATTGAACAAGGTATTGCAGTACGTCTCATGGAGGAGGTGCTCGCGTACAATATTCTTTTTGACCCCTTTAGCTCTTGCAATTTGCCTTCCTCCAGCTAATTTGATGGAGTACATTTTAGCTTTCAAACAGACTACTTCCTCAATAGGTACACTACCAGTTTCGCTTTTGAATGCCCCAAGCCTTCCACGATTCTTTTCACTGTACAGTGGATGATCCCGATCGAAGGAAGACAAATCTAAGTGGTCATCGGCAATCGCTCATAACTGATCTTTGTAGTCCTTGCAGAACAGGCCGAGGATCAGAGAATCCGTGTCAAAGTAACAGGTAATCACCGGACAAGTGAGCTTACTCAGCAAGGTTTCATAGTAGAATGAGTACATAGTTAATTTACTCAGTTCCAAAATCGTAAACCCAATCTGGAGCGGGAAATCGCATCGCACTTTTCTTTTGCGCATTTCGTACATGACACAATCCGGGGACAAAATTTCCATCCTCACGCATTCCGCCCGACTCCCGGGGCGACTCGCCGTCTCCTCATCGAAGGCTACTCGAATATCACGCATGTTAAATTTATTTAGAAGTGTTCTCCCAAAGACTGCATTATTTGAGAGTTTGTAGAAGTTTTTTTCGAATGTTGTGCCCGAGGCAACACGTCTGGCAACATTGTCCTCGATGTAGGGACGTAGGAATGGCGCCTGGCGAAATTTTAGAATTCTGTGAATTTTTGTCACCCTGCCTAATCTACATGCCTAATCTACAATAGAGTGCGAGCAGCGCGTAATGAACGACGTACTCGACTTTGTCCTTGCACGTAAGCAACAGCTTTTTGCTCTTAGCGGGCTGATACATTAATTCTTCGAGAAGCCCTCGCTGGAATGGCGCGAGCCATTCCTTTGGGACGACTGCCTTCTCAGGAGCCAGGGGAAAGTACCGTGTCAGTGTGTGGATAGATTTTAGATACTCCAAGTCACATACAGACACGTAGCCAACGTCTGAATCAGTGGGGTGACGCATAAAATCCACGGAGCTAAAATCCTCGACCCATTCGAAATCACCAACGGGGAGGTGCTTTATCATACTGAATCCGTAAAGATTGTTGCAATCTATGTATGATATGTACACCTCCTCTTTATCGGGATCATAGCCACTACACAGAGGGTTGTTAGCCCGCAAATGACGCCTGCTCACCTGACAGAGCCCGCCTCTAACGCCCGATTCGATGGTTCTGTACATGTCCTCATCGATGATTAACTCCAATTTCGCCTGCGTGTAATTTAGAGCGCATTGCCACGAATAGGATGCCAGAGAAACACAATGAAGCAATTCCAATCCACGCGCGCTGTAGCACAGACGTCGGAAGTGCTGCATCACGTCCGCATGTAGTAGGGCATCCGTTTTCAAGTACAGTGCATTATAATCTCTCAAATTTGAGCATCCAAAATGTTCAAATACGAGCAACGCATACTGGTAGTCCTCCTCACTTATATCCTCCCCCGTGAGATCGTTTCGAAAGGAGGATTTTTCTGGCAAGGCCAATTCATCATACACTGCAAAAGAACTGACATGGCTGTACGGGAATATACCTTTACGAAGTAAAATTTCGTAGTCATTTCCAAATGCCTGCTTCAAACATTGGAATGCCTCTGCACCACCCATGGATTTGACGGTTTCCACGAGCTCCCCCAGCGACGAATTTAGATATTGCATGGTATCTCTAAACAGGAAGGTGCCAATTTCAAACGAACGAATTTTTTCCATGGAGCTGGCCACAATGAAGGGAGGTCGCTTCCACCCAAGAATGTGAAATTCCTGCAGCAGCCCGGCCAAATCGTAGGACAAATTGTGTACCATGATCGGCAATTTTTCCCTCGTCGTGCACGCGACATTACAGGGGTTACACAATGTCGCGATATAATTTGTCTCGCCCGCACTACAATGCTTTGAATGGTCGTGATGCCGGACACGGGGTAGATCTCGCGTGAACTCCCGTTTACAGTACGCGCAATGGGTGGCAGCTCTGTGCTCGGCCCGTTGCTCATCATTCAGCATCATTGTGGCGGGGCAGGCATTCAGGGCAACCATCTCGTCCCGCATTTCCATCAAAGCCTTCACGCACTGCCTCGCAGCATCTTCCCCATGGTGCGTCCTGATGCGCATCACCTTTGAGTCGTGGGTGCGCACAAGCACAGCACAGAAGCTAGAGGTAATGTGACGTTGCATGCCAACACCACTGGGTGCGAGTACGCTCTCCGTGTCCAACGCAACGACGTAGTTGTACTGCTGCATGTACTGTATTTTAGTAAATTCTACAAAATTTTATCCGGGTTCACAAAATTCTAATACGATTTCGTTCACGTCCGCGCAAAGGCGTCGACGTTTCGCCATGCTCTTTTCCTCATTAAAAGAGCGAGTGCAACGTTCGCATACGAAACGCGTGTTCTTTCTCGTCAGCAAACGCTCGAGGGACTTAATTCCGAAAAAATGCTCGTCAACCTCCAATAAGTGAATTTTCTTTTCACTTTCCAGTTTTGGGGGTCGTGACACGTGCACTCCCTGATCGACGTACGCGTACACAGATATCCTATTTTTCTCTTCGAACTCGTCCAGATCAGAGAAGGATACAGGGAAGTGACTAGGCCACCAGTACTCTGTTGCATAATTTTCACATTTTTTCCACGAATTCCTTTCCTGTGGATGCAGGAGAGCGAGTGTATTGTATTTAAAACATTCACCCTCCTTGAGTGCTGGTAAATGGATATTCGTTAACACGTTCCTGCGTTTAGCCAAATTTGTGGGAAGTACCCCCTCACATCCAAACTTTTTAGTTTTCACAGCGGAAATACACATTTGAACTTTTTGCACGTCAGTGGATACAAACCCACTACCCTCGCGCTGGTAATTTTCAATGCGCCCGGTGGACTCCTGAATCACATCCATCAAAGTATTTGTGATAGCTCCGTCGCTGTGGACTTCGCGAGCAAGCGCCATAAAATGAGCTATGTGTGCGGTTACATCCCCTCGATTTTCTTTCATCATTAGAACGTCAGAACAAATGCAAAACCTAAAGGGTATTCTTTGTGCTCGCAAAATAGCAATTATGTTGTGGAGGTGGTTCATTAAATATTGTCGCAAGTCCTCTACTCCCTGATCGTGAACAGATGCCAATAGCACAAACGCTTTGACGATACCTCGAAATGCGCTATCAGTTTGAAACAAAGGCAGGAAGGAAATGTCCACATAGGGATGTGATCGCTCGACGTGAGCATGCAATGTGGCAGGTGAAATGTCTGGACAAGATGGTGAATTCTCTTCCAATGGCTCATCACCCATGATATCATGAGGATCAAAAAACCAGAACACGCATCTAGGCACTGAAAAAAAAAAGAAGAAACACTAAGAAAACGTGCCCCACAGAGCGTGGACGAAAAATACTTACTTTTGAAGCGAGCTCCGCACACTCCCGAAGCGATGCGAAGACTGCTGCCGCTTTACACATCCTCCCCACTTATATAGCGGCGACCTCGCTGCATGCCCCAACATGCACGGGTGCGAGGAGTCGTTATATCCTAAAAATAACTCGCTCTGCATGTTCAAGGTCGCAGCTTGCCCTTGGCTTCACGTAATGCTCCGTCCGCCTACACCATTGCCGCACCTGAGCGCAAAGTTCGCGCTCTCATCACATGTCATTCCGACATGCAAGTCGCTTCCATGAGCATGCACACGACCACCCCTTTTTGGCTGTGGAATTTCAATAATATTACTTAAATGAAACAAATTACAGTGAAATCCAGATTCATCTCACACAGGAATTTCTACCCTCAGCGTTAAACCCTCAGATACCAGCATTTCTGCTCGAATAGGAAAATAGCTATGACTTCAAAAATTAAAGCTAACAAACTACCGTCAACTGACAAAACACCCATTTCTCCTATCAGATAATTATTGCATAATGCTACATACAGTCGCATTGTACCTGCGTAAAGAAACCACAGGACAAGGGTACACAAATTCACTTAAGGGAAAAGGCTTAAGACCTCAGGAATAATCGCAGAGTCACCACACATCGCTACGCGGCTAGCACAAGATAACAACAAGATACTAGCAGCGGGTAGAATCGTAACACTGCTAAACAAGTCCCAGCATGCCATGATGACGTCACAAACCAAGAAAAAAGCACACACGCGCGCGCACACAGCAGCTCAGGAATACTCAAGGAGAGGTGCTTTATAGGAATCTATACTCCTGGCTCAGACACCAACATTTCTGCTCAAATACCCATAACTGCAAGATTAAGTACTGCTTACTTCATCGAGCACCCAACAAAATCAAACAAACAAACCAACTTTCCATGATAGAACACTATTCAGCTTTACCAAGTGACTTTCTTCTGCTTTAGCAGTGAAAGAAAAAAAGCCATGAAAAATTACATATACTTTTGCATGAATAGCTATAATTGCCAAAAAGAAAAAGGAAACGAAGCACATGCTAATAAACGGAGAAAAAGGCACCCATTTCTGCTATCAGATAATTATTGTATAATGCTACATACACAGTCGCGTTGTCCCTGTGTAAAGAAACCACAGGACAAGGGTACACAAATTCACTTAAGCGATGAGGGAAAAGGCTTAAGACCTCAGGAATAATCGCAGAGTCACCACACATCGCTACGCGGCTACCACAAGGTAACAACAAGATACTAGCGGCGGGTAAAATCGTAACACTGCTAAACAAGTCCCAACATGCCATGATGACGTCACAAACCAAGAAAAAAGCACACACGCGCGCGCACACAGCAGCTCAGGAATGCACAAGGAGACGTGTTTTATTAGAATTTCTACTCCTGGCTCAGACACCAACATTTCTGCTCAAATACCCTTAACTGCAAGATTAAGTACTGCTTACTTCATCGAGCACCAAACAAAATCAAACAAACAAACCAACTTTCCATGATAGAACACTATTCATCTTTACCAAGTGATTTTCTTCTGCTTTAGCAGTGAAAGAAAAAAAAGAGCCATGAAAAATTACACGTAATTTTGCTTGAATAACTATAACTGCAAAAAAAAAAAAAACGAAGCACATGCTAATAAACGGAGAAAAAGGCACCCATTTCTCCTATCAGATAATTATTGCATAATGTTACATACACAGTCGCGTTGTCCCTGTGTAAAGAAAGCACAGGACAAGGGTACACAAATCGAATTGGGAAAATCACTTCTACTCGCGCAGCATAACACGATATACGCTTTTTTTTTACGGGCGAAAATTGCAATAAGAAGCCACTGCTATACAAGTGCAACAACCCTTATTTTTAAACCAACATTTCATGCAATACCACATAAATGTATCACTCGAGTCACACGAAAAGGCATACACAATGTACTTACTGGTTAAGTGGGGTCACAGACACAACGAGCGACAGTGAAAAATAAGAAATTACACGCACTTCTGCTCGAATAGCAAAGTGTCAAGCATGACAAAACACATTTTCTACCACCAGAAAATTATTAAACAGAATAATACAATATTCGCAAAAATTAAGCTTGTGTGGCAAACACACAACCTGAGGAACACACCCATTCACATCTGCTTTCTGAATTTGTTATACAGGCGTGAGCGATTCGATAAGAATATAAAGCACGCTGCTTGGAGAAAGCATATATCATGTGCAGCGCGGTCTACTCTATTGAACATGCGATAAACCTTATTTTCCAAAAAAAAAAAATCACAGTCGACATAATATACGGCAATATCGGCAATATCACTGAAGTCAAACACATTGAACTTACTTGTCAAGTGGGGTCCCAGCTGCACAAACGCGCACGCACACTCACACATTTTTAGTGCCTCACAACGAGCAAAAACCCGAGGTCTTTTCACAGCCACATAAATTCATATTATTCCTCACGTCAATAATTATCCAGCCATCGTCAAAACGGGGAACACGCAAATGCCAATGCGAAACAATAGGCCTTCGCGCCGGATGTAATACGATATCGCCAGTCGACCGTCCCAAAGCAAAAAAGAAACACTGCGTCTCAGGAATGCATGTTGCCTATACATCCAAGAACAGCGTGCAGCAATTATAACAAAGAATGAGATTCATTTCTTTGTACTTTTGTTTGCTTGCATATAAATATTTCACAAGAAATATTACAGAGTGTAAAAGGAGAACAGCATTCGCTACACCCTGTAGCTCTTATCATTTTTAAACAAAGCAGTTTTCATAACCACACTACCATTCAATAAATAGGGGAGTCACTAATGATTCAAATAAGATAAAATATCATTCCATCATCATTGATTGCAAACTTCACGCAAGAATAAGCAACTGCTGCGCGTCGTATTTTTCTTATAAGAAACATCAAATCTCGCCGTGTTAAACACCAACAGCAACGATTTTTTTGTATTTCGTATTTATTTTTGTTGTTTCCAGCAGATCATTACTTTGTGCGAGTCATCTGTTCTCCTTTTACACTCTGTAATATTTCTTGTGAAATATTTATATGCAAGCAAACAAAAGTACAAAGAAATGAATCTCATTCTTCTGGCGATATCGTATTACATCCGGCGCGAAGGCCTATTGTTTCGCATTGGCATATGCGTGTTCCCCGTTTTGACGATGGCTGGATAATTATTGACGTGAGGAATAATATGCATTTATGTGGCTGTGAATAGACCTCGGGTTTTTGCTCGTTGTGAGGCACTAAAAATGTGTGAGTGTGCGTGCGCGTTTGTGCAGCTGGGACCCCACTTGACAAGTAAGTTCAATGTGTTTGACTTCAGTGATATTGCCGATATTGCCGTATATTATGTCGACTGTGATTTTTTTTTTAAATAAGGTTTATCGCATGTTCAATAGAGTAGACCGCGCTGCACATGATATATGCTTTCTCCAAGCAGCGTGCTTTATATTCTTATCGAATCGCTCACGCCTGTATAACAAATTCAGAAAGCAGATGTGAATGGGTGTGTTCCTCAGGTTGTGTGTTTGCCACACAAGCTTAATTTTTGCGAATATTGTATTATTCTGTTTAATAATTTTCTGGTGGTAGAAAATGTGTTTTGTCATGCTTGACACTTTGCTATTCGAGCAGAAGTGCGTGTAATTTCTTATTTTTCACTGTCGCTCGTTGTGTCTGTGTTGTGTGTGTGTGCAACTGTGACCCCACTTAACCAGTAAGTACATTGTGTATGCCTTTTCGTGTGACTCGAGTGATAAATTTATGTGGTATTGCATGAAATGTTGGTTTAAAAATAAGGGTTGTTGCACTTGTATAGCAGTGGCTTCTTATTGCAATTTTCGCCCGTAAAAAAAAAACAACATCGTATATCGTGTTATGCTGCGCGAGTAGAAGTGATTTTCCCAATTCGATTTGTGTACCCTTGTCCTGTGCTTTCTTTACACAGGGATAACGCGACTGTGTATGTAACATTATGCAATAATTATCTGATAGGAGAAATGGGTGCCTTTTTCTCCGTTTATTAGCATGTGCTTCGTTTTTTTTTGCAGTTATAGTTATTCAAGCAAAAGTACGTGTAATTTTTCATGGCTCTTTCTTTCTTTCACTGCTAAAGCAGAAGAAAATCACTTGGTAAAGCTGAATAGTGTTCTATCATGGAAAGTTGGTTTGTTTGTTTGATTTTGTTGGGTGCTCGATGAAGTAAGCAGTACTTAATCTTGCAGTTAAGGGTATTTGAGCAGAAATGTTGGTGTCTGAGCCAGGAGTAGAAATTCTAATAAAACACCTCTCCTTGTGCATTCCTGAGCTGCTGTGTGCGCGCGCGTGTGTGCTTTTTTCTTGGTTTGTGACGTCATCATGGCATGTTGGGACTTGTTTAGCAGTGTTACGATTCTACCCGCTGCTAGTATCTTGTTGTTATCTTGTGCTAGCCACCTAGCGATGTGTGGTGACTCTGCGATTATTCCTGAGGTCTTAAGCCTTTTCCCTTAAGTGAATTTGTGTACCCTTGTCCTGTGGTTTCTTTACGCAGGTACAATGCGACTGTATGTAGCATTATGCAATAATTATCTGATAGGAGAAATGGGTGTTTTGTCAGTTGACGGTAGTTTGTTAGCTTTAATTTTTGAAGTGATAGCTATTTTGCTATTCGGGCAGAAATGCTGGTATCTGAGGGTTTAACGCTGAGGGTAGAAATTCCTGTGTGAGATGAATCTGCATTTCACTGTAATTTGTTTCATTTAAGTAATATTATTGAAATTCCACAGCCAAAAAGGGGTGCTTGTGTGCATGCTCATGGAAGCGACTTGCATGTCGGAATGACATGTGATGAGAGCGCGAACTTTGCGCTCAGGTGCGGCAATGGTGTAGGCGGACGGAGCATTACGTGAAGCCAAGGGCAAGCTGCGACCTTGAACATGCAGAGCGAGTTATTTTTAGGATATAACGACTCCTCGCACCCGTGCATGTTGGGGCATGCAGCGAGGTCGCCGCTATATAAGTGGGGAGGATGTGTAAAGCGGCAGCAGTCTTCGCATCGCTTCGGGAGTGTGCGGAGCTCGCTTCAAAAGTAAGTATTTTTCGTCCACGCTCTGTGGTGCACGTTTTCTTAGTGTTTCTTCTTTTTTTTTCAGTGCCTAGATGCGTGTTCTGCTTTTTTGATCCTCATGATATCATGGGTGATGAGCCATTGGAAGAGAATTCACCATCTTCTCCAGACATTTCACCTGCCACATTGCATGCTCACGTCGAGCGATCACATCCCTATGTGGACATTTCCTTCCTGCCTTTGTTTCAAACTGATAGCGCATTTCGAGGTATCGTCAAAGCGTTTGTGCTATTGGCATCTGTTCACGATCAGGGAGTAGAGGACTTGCGACAATATTTAATGAACCACCTCCACAACATAATTGCTATTTTGCGAGCACAAAGAATACCCTTTAGGTTCTGCATTTGTTCAGACGTTCTAATGATGAAAGAAAATCAAGGGGATGTAACCGCACACATAGCTCATTTTATGGCGCTTGCTCGCGAAGCCCACAGCGACGGAGCTATCACAAATACTTTGATGGATGTGATTCAGGAGTCCACCGGGCGCATTGAAAATTACCAGCGCGAGGGTAGTGGGTTTGTATCCACTGACGTGCAAAAAGTTCAAATGTGTATTTCCGCTGTGAAAACTAAAAAGTTTGGATGCGAGGGGGTACTTCCCACAAATTTGGCTAAACGCAGGAACGTGTCAACGAATATCCATTTACCAGCACTCAAGGAGGGTGAATGTTTTAAATACAATACACTCGCTCTCCTACATCCACAGGAAAGGAATTCGTGGAAAAAATGTGGGAAAATTATGCAACAGAGTACTGGTGGCCTAGTCACTTCCCTGTATCCTTCTCTGATCTGGACGAGTTGGAAGAGAAAAATAGGATATCTGTGTACGTGTACGCGTACGTCGATCAGGGAGTGCACGTGTCACGACCCCCAAAACTGGAAAGTGAAAAGAAAATTCACTTATTGGAGGTTGACGAGCATTTTTTCGGAATTAAGTCCCTCGAGCGTTTGCTGACGAGAAAGAACACGCGTTTCGTATGCGAACGTTGCACTCGCTCTTTTAATGAGGAAAAGAGCATGGCGAAACATCGACGCCTTTGCGCGGACGTGAACGAAATCGTATTAGAATTTTGTGCACCCGGAGAAAATTTTGTAGAATTTACTAAAATACAGTACATGCAGCAGTACAACTACGTCGTTGCGTTGGACACGGAGAGCGTACTCGCACCCAGTGGTGTTGGCATGCAACGTCACATTACCTCTAGCTTCTGTGCTGTGCTTGTGCGCACCCACGACTCAAAGGTTATGTGCATCAGGACGCACCATGGGGAAGATGCTGTGAGGCAGTGCGTGAAGGCTTTGATGGAAATGCGGGACGAGATGGTTGCCCTGAATGCCTGCCCCGCCACAATGGTGCTGAATGATGAGCAACGGGCCGAGCACAGAGCTGCCACCCATTGCGCGTACTGTAAACGGGAGTTCACGCGAGATCTACCCCGTGTCCGGCATCACGACCATTCAAAGCATTGTAGTGTGGGCGAGACAAATTATAGCGCGACATTGTGTAACCCCTGTAATGTCGCGTGCACGACGAGGGAAAAATTGCCGATCATGGTACACAATTTGTCCTACGATTTGGCCGGGCCGCTGCGGGAATTTCACATTCTTGGGTGGAAGCGACCTCCCTTCATTGTGGCCAGCTCCATGGAAAAAATTCGTTCGTTTGAAATTGGCACCTTCCTGTTTAGAGATACCATGCAATATCTAAATTCGTCGCTGGGGGAGCTCGTGGAAACCGTCAAATCCATGGGTGGTGCAGAGGCATTTCAATGTTTGAAGCAGGCATTTGGAAATGACTACGAAATTTTACTTCGTAAAGGTGTATTCCCGTACAGCCATGTCAGTTCTTTTGCAGTGTATGATGAATTGGCCTTGCCAGAAAAATCCTCCTTTCGAAACGATCTCACGGGGGAGGATATAAGTGAGGAGGACTACCAGTATGCGTTGCTCGTATTTGAACATTTTGGATGCTCAAATTTGAGAGATTATAATGCACTGTACTTGAAAACGGATGCCCTACTACATGCGGACGTGATGCAGCACTTCCGACGTCTGTGCTACAGCGCGCGTGGATTGGAATTGCTTCATTGTGTTTCTCTGGCATCCTATTCGTGGCAATGCGCTCTAAATTACACGCAGGCAAAATTGGAGTTAATCATCGACGAGGACATGTACAGAACCATCGAATCGGGCGTTAGAGGTGGGCTCTGTCAGGCGAGCAGGCGTCATTTGCGGGCTAACAACCCTCTGTGTAGTGGCTATGATCCCGATAAAGAGGAGGTGTACATATCATACATAGATTGCAACAATCTTTACGGATTCAGTATGATAAAGCACCTCCCCGTTGGTGATTTCGAATGGGTCGAGGATTTTAGCTCCGTGGATTTTATGCGTCACCCCACTGATTCAGACGTTGGCTACGTGTATGTATGTGACTTGGAGTATCCAAAATCTATCCACGCACTGACACGGTACTTTCCCCTGGCTCCTGAGAAGGCAGTCGTCCCAAAGGAATGGCTCTCGCCATTCCAGCGAGGGCTTCTCGAAGAACTAATGTATCAGCCCGCTAACAGCAAAAAGCTGTTGCTTACGTGCAAGGACAAAGTCGAGTACGTCGTTCATTACGCGCTGCTCGCACTCTATTGTAGATTAGGCATGTAGATTAGGCAGGGTGACAAAAATTCACAGAATTTTAAAATTTCGCCAGGCGCCATTCCTACGTCCCTACATCGAGGACAATGTTGCCAGACGTGTTGCCTCGGGCACGACATTCGAAAAAAACTTCTACAAACTCTCAAATAATGCAGTCTTTGGGAGAACACTTCTAAATAAATTTAACATGCGTGATATTCGAGTAGCCTTCGATGAGGAGACGGCGAGTCGCCTCGGGAGTCGGGCGGAATGCGTGAGGATGGAAATTTTGTCCCCGGATTGTGTCATGTACGAAATGCGCAAAAGAGAAGTGCGATGCGATTTCCCGCTCCAGATTGGGTTTACGATTTTGGAACTGAGTAAATTAACTATGTACTCATTCTACTATGAAACCTTGCTGAGTAAGCTCACTTGTCCGGTGATTACCTGTTACTTTGACACGGATTCTCTGATCCTCGGCCTGTTCTGCAAGGACTACGAAGATCAGTTACGAGCGATTGCCGATGACCACTTAGATTTGTCTTCCTTCGATCGGGATCATCCACTGTACAGTGAAAAGAATCGTGGAAGGCTTGCGGCATTCAAAAGCGCAACTGGTAGTGTACCTATTGAGGAAGTAGTCTGTTTGAAAGCTAAAATGTACTCCATCAAATTAGCTGGAGGAAGGCAAATTGCAAGAGCTAAAGGGGTCAAAAAGTATATTGTACGCAAGCACCTCCTCCATGAGACGTACTGCAATACCTTGTTCAATCACATGAGCGTATCGAATGAACAAGTATCAATCGTTGGAAAGAAGCAGTGTATGTACACCATCAGAAATGTCAAAAGAAGTCTGATGGCATACGACGACAAGAGATACCTGTGCAATGACATCGACTCCTTATGGAAGCTATGAATATGGTAAGTTTAAGTGGGTGATATAACTAGTGAAGCTCATAATGTTCTTTTTTGTTCAGAAGATGTGCAGGAAGAGAATTAATGCTTCTGTCACATGCTGTTCTCTCCTGCGGTTTGCCTCTGGGTCATGGACAGAGAGGGATGAGTGCCTGGGTGATCCATATAGTACCTATGTGAAGAACACTATGGATGTTAGCGGAGATACACAGCGTGCATGGATGTGTCCCCAGGGAGAACTACAATATCTCAGAGACTGCCATGATGTACTCAATAAACATTGAAAACTATTTACCATGTTTTTGTGTGCCAACCATTGCTGAGAGTCGACGCAGGCTAAAAAAGAATGCCGCCCAGGACCAATAAGCAATTTGGAAGGAATTGTGAGCTGGCCTAGAAATGAATGGGATTGACCCACGAGCAGTTGTCTATGTTGCAGCTGGAATTATGAAGCAATATACAGTTGAAAGCATGTGACCGAGTAACTAGAGAGTGGAAATGACAAATGAGTCTATCGAGCATGTATGACAGGAAGCCAACAAGCCAATCACTAGGTTTTAGAAATGGATGGAAGTGACCACCCCCGGACCAATAGACAGGTGAGCGATTTGGAAGCCTATGAGCCGACTTAGAATTGAATAGAATAGATCATTTTGGTGTCTACGAGCGAGTGAGCAGATGTTGTGGCAATTAATGGTAGCCAATCACATAGAAATTTGATGGATGAAGGGGTGGAGCTGTGACGAACCAACCAGAAGACTTAGAAGTGGCTTGACCTGGATTAGAATTGGCTGGTGGATTAGAAATTCCTAGAAATGGATTAGAAAAAAGAGCGATTTGGAAGCCTATGAGCCAACTTAGAATTGAATAGAATAGATAATTTTGGTGTCTATGAGCGAATGGACAAATGCGGCAATGAAGGGTAGCCAATCTCATAGAAATTGGATGGATCACCATGAAGTGGTGGAGCCTGGATTAGACCTGGCTTCACCTGGATTAGAAATGGGTGGTGGATTAGAAATTCCTAGAACTGGATTAGAAAAAGGATGTCGTTGTGGGGCTCGAATCTATACTACTCTGATACAACGCATCCTGCAGGTTGCTTTGATCGAAGACGCCGCTCGCTGGCTTCGGCTGCAGTCGAGGTTTACGTCCGTTCAGGACTTCCAGAAGCGGTTTAAGAGCGAATTTCTTCCCCCGGATTACGAATATCGTATCCTAGAGGAGCTGCATAAGCGTACTCAGCATCCAGATGAGACCTTAGCAGAATTCATTCGGGCCTTGCAAGAGCTGTACAGCAGAGCCCAACCTACTGCTACAGAGGAGCAGCGTGTGACACGGGCTATCCGTCAGTGTCATCCTCGCTACCGGCCCTATCTTCGAGCCCATCGCTTTAATAGTCTTGAAGCGCTGGCGCAAGAGGCTCGCACAATTGAAGGAGACCTCTTAGCGGAGCTCGAGTATCGGCCCCCACCGCCGCCTGAATTGGCGTTAGAACCGCGCTGTGCGTGGTCAGCGGGAGCAGCCTCGGTTGAGCGCCCACTTGCAGTGGGACTGGATGAGCACAACCGCAATTATTATGCGGAGCCATCACGCCGAGCACCCGATCCCTTCCGTTATGAACAGAGGGCGATCCCCGCAGGAACGAGCCTTGGCAGACCCCTCCTGTCCCATACTCATGGTCAACCCGGCTATTTAGCTGGCGAAACCCCAAGGAGGCCGCAGGAGCAGCGGCATGTTCCGCGGCAGCAGCGCAGAATGCCAGCCGGCTATTGGACGTGCGGCAGCCCGGACCACTTTCGTCGGGACTGTCCGCAGCAAAGACCAAACCCCCGTAATGTGCCAACGGGAAACGGTCGCAGCCGACGCCGGTAAACAATAGGGAGTTTTAGTATACCGTTGATAAGGTTATCGTGCCTATCGGAACCAATCGCAGCGGTGCGTGACTCAGAATCTTGCCCACTGATTGGTTCGGGTTGATACGGTTCGACGCAAGCCACGTTATCAACGGTTTGCCAAAACTCTCTAATCGCTCAGCGACGTCGGCTATCTGCCGAAAGTGCGAACGAACGGTTACAATCCGTGACCCTGATAATTCAGAAGCTGGCTTTGCAAGCAGCAAGATAAAAGGGGACGCTTTAGCTCCTTTTGCTTTTTCTGTCCGAGATAACATCGAGGACAAGGAACCAAACATCGCTGTTCGAATTTTGGGGAGAGATTACATCGCCCTTATCGACACGGGAGCTACAGTCTCCCTTATCGGCGATTGTGTTTACGAGCACTGCGCATCACGGAATGTGGAATTGCAATCCACAGATGTCACTCTGCGTCTTGCTTCAAACGACGTGATTCCAGCACAAACTGCAGTTGTGCTCTGGCTTCGCTTTGATGGGAGACGACGAAAGCAGCGCTTCGTCCACCTTCCTGGCCTGGCAGTGCCCGTTATCCTGGGCAGAGACTTCATCATCCGGCAGAAATTTGTGCTGGACCTGCCCAATGGAGGATACGTCTACCACGGATCGTCAGGATTTTTTCCTTTCGCCGTGCCACAGGACAGCAGTTCAGCTAAGCAAGCTGCAGCAACGTCCGTCGAACCGTCCCCGCTCCCGACTGTCTTGGGGTCATTCCATGGTCCCGAGGAGGAGCGCCGTCAGCTTGAACAAGTACTGCGGCAGTTTGACGGTGTCTTCACGGAAAAACCCGGTAAGTCGTCTGTGTTACAGCATAGCATAGACACGGGTAACGCTAGGCCCTGGCGTTGTAATCCGAGACCATTGAGTGTGCATAAGCGTGCTTTGTTAGACGCTGCTCTTGATGAAATGCTCCAAATCGGTGCAGTTCAAAGGTCCCAGAGCTCTTGGGCGTTTCCTGTCGTGCTGGCTCCGAAACGTGATGGTACGGCTAGGTTATGCGTCGACTATCGTCGACTTAACGCAGTAACTGTAAGGGACTCTTACCCCTTTCCGTCCATCGAGTCTATTATGTATTCCCTGGGCAACGCTACAGTGTTTTCAACGCTTGATTGTAGTAGAGGGTTTTTGCAAATCCAAGTTGCCCCGGAGGATGTCCCGAAAACAGCCTTTACCTGTCATAGGGGTTTGTTTGAGTTTGTACGGATGCCTTTCGGTCTGTCTAACTCTCCCGCCAGTTGCCAACGACTAATGGATACCGTATTGGGAGATGCGAAGTGTAACTTCGCGATGGCATACATGGATAATGTCGTAGTCTTTTCCAGAAACTTTCAGGAACACTTGGAACACCTGTCAATCGTTCTTGCAAGGATGAAGCAGGCGGGGCTAACCATCAACCCCCGCAAGGTGCAGCTGGCATCGCCTAGAATCAGCCTTCTCGGCTTCATGGTGGACGGAGGAACCATCAGTCCTAGCGATGACAAGCTAAAGGCGATCATGGAGTATCCGGTTCCCGGTAACGTAAAAGCCTTGCAGCGTTTCTTGGGTATGGTTAATTTCTACAGACAATTCATCCCTAATTGCGCTGAGTTAGCGCAGCCGCTTAACCGGTTGTTGCGCAACGATACACCCTGGCAGTGGGGAGAGGAGCACGAACGATCATTTCGAGCTCTTTCTCACGCAGTCGCTAATACGGCCAGGCTATATTTGCCTGACCTGAGCAAACCGTTTGTAGTGCAAACAGATGCTAGCGATTATGGGGTTGGCGCAGTTCTCTTGCAGGAGCATGACTCTATTCTCTGTCCAGTGGCTTTTGCAAGTCGCACGCTGAATCCGGCAGAACGGAATTACTCCGTCACGGAAAAGGAATGCTTGGCGATCATCTTCGCTCTCAGAAAGTTTGATCTGTACCTGGACGGCACCACTTTCACCATCCAGACTGACCACCAGGCACTTTCTTGGCTGCAGCGGCTCCACAACCCATCTGGACGTCTCGCCAGGTGGGCCCTGACGCTACAAGGCTACTCCTTCAACGTGGAGTACAGGCGGGGCTCGACGAACGTGGTAGCAGACGCGCTTTCCCGTGCGCCTCTACCGGAGGGGGGAGAGGAAGGCACCGAGGCGCCTTCCCAGCTCCTGGCAGCAGCACAAGTTGCACGAGACGTATCTTCGTCTTGGGGCACGGTCGTGAGCAGAGAGCAGCTCCTAGACGCTCAGAGAGCGGACGGCCTTTGTCAGCGGGTGTCTCAATGGTTAGCTGAGCAGGACTCGGCAGGCACCGGAACGACTGACGGAGGGCACGACTCCTATCTGCTGAGCGAGGATGGCATCCTGTTCAGATACATACCCCAGGCGGATGACGATGACGGCTCATCCCCATCCAGAGTCGTGGTGCCACGGAAGTTGCGTAAGTCTTTCATACGTTACTTTAATGATTCGGCCTTGGCAGGTCACAGCAGTGGCAGGAAAACTTATGAAAAGTTATGTCGTGTTGCGACATGGCCAGGAATGAGGCAGGATGTAACAAAGTATGTTCGTACTTGTCCCGTATGCCAGAGAGCAAAACCTCGTGGTGGTTTACCCCCTGGGCGCTTACAACCTATTCAGAGCAATGGGCCCTGGCAGATAGTTGCTTGTGATGTGATGGGACCGTTTCCACGTAGTCCTAGAGGTAACCAGTATTTGTTTGTGGTTACTGATCCTTTCACGAAATGGGTTGAGCTGTTTCCTGTCAGGACGCTGACTTCCCAGAGAGTTTGGGAAAGACTACTCGACACCTTTTGCCCGTTCGGGTTTCCTGCTCAGCTCATCACAGATAACGCTACCTACTTTACAAGTAAGGTGTTCTCAGATTCTTGCGCTGTCTTAGGCATTCAGCACAAGAAGACTTCTCCATATCACCCTCAGGCTAACATTACCGAACGTGTTAATCGGAACCTGAAAATGATGTTGGTTGCTTTTACTAGTCAGCACCACCGTGATTGGGATCTTCGCCTGGCTGAACTGGTGTTCGCTACACGGACAACAGTAAACAGATCTACAGGCTTCACCCCGGCGTTCCTGAACTTGGGACGAGAGGCACCTTTTCCAGTGGAGAATGCTCTACGCCTCCGAGATGGCAGTACCCAGCCTCCTTATTCAAGGTTCGCTGAGGAACTCCGGAGTCGACTGGACGATGCAGCAAGGACGGCTCGGGAGAATCTGGACGTCGCACGGTTGGACCAGGCTCGCCAGTACAACCGAGGTCGACGGAACCTCACCTACAGCGTCGGTGACCTCGTCCTCCGACGGACTCACCCGCTAAGTGACGCCGCACGCGGTTTTGCAGCTTCACTCGCAGATAGGTGGGATGGCCCCTTCGAGGTAAGTGCGTGCTCCTCCGGCCTCACTTACAGGCTTCGTCGCTGCAACACCGGCGAAGAGACTGGGCCAGTTCACATCTGGGACTTGAAGTTTTACCATCCCCGTAACCCGGACGGAGACGAGACCGACCTTCCGCCTCCTCCCCTGCAGGACTCGGAAGAGGGAGCCCCTCCCGGACCTGCAAGACGTCGCTACAACCTACGTCCCCGTAGACAGCGCACGTGACGCCACCTCATCGGCCGCTAGTTTCTAGTGCTGTCGATATGGTTTGGCATTTTCGCTAATTATCTGTCTGTCTTTCGTTTTCACGACTGTTTACGATAATTAGTGTTGTGCGAGGGCTGGACAGACCCTCTCGGCTGGGAGTTCCCTCCTGACCGTTCCATCCTTTTATAATTTTTTTAAGATGGCTCCACTCTCGCAACCAGACCGGCCGGAGCAGTAGCCGAGGATGCTCCCGCCAGAGGACACAGAGGCCCACCAACACCCCACCCGGGACTCCTCCTTCGGCCAGGCCGCCTCAGCCTCAACGACGCCTGCCTCCGAGGACCATTGCTACATGGACCGTGGTTGTGGATGGGTACCCGATGGCATGGGCCTCCCGGTCGCGCTGAGCCTCGCAGCACCAACCTCTGCGCGGCGATGACCTCAACGAAGTGCCTCGGCACTTCAGGGGCCTTACGTTGGAGGAGAGGCATCCGGCGGACCCTCTCTCCCCCTTGTCCGAAGAGGAACGGCGGGCATTCTGCCCTTCGTGTGCGGTGCCGGAGATCCACCGATCCGCTCATCGCCGAGGACGCCTACATCAGTCCCGGCTCGATACAGCACGCACAGCACGCAGGGAGCGTGCTGCGGCGAACGACATCGCGGCGGCTGTCGCACTCCTCCAGCGCCAACGCCCAGACCTCCTGAACGTTCCGGCCGCCCCTCCCCCCCGTCTTCCCGAGGACTGCGTCATTGATATGCCGGACCACGTGTGAGGACCGCTCGACTACCTGACCCTGATCGCCGCTTGGTGCGGCGTTGGGACCTCCGGGACGTGGCCCCACGGACTTTCCGGTGGCTACTGCCATTTGTAGACGTCAGGTCGACCTCTGGTCCTTCATCACATGAACTTTTCATCTCTTCATCTTCTGTTTGTGAGCGGGTCGCCCAGTCTTGTGCGGAGGGGGAAGTGTAGGACTTTATCTGTTTCCACGTTTCGCCGGGCTGAACTTTGTTATCGTCGTTGGTTGTTATCATTATTTGCTGGCGTTATCTACTGTTGTGACTGCGGAAGTGTTGTAGGGGGCGCGTACGCCGTAAACAGGATAAAAGGCATCGAGACTGATGCGGGTGGCTCTTTCTGGCTGTGGCGATTGGGACGGCAAGTGCTGTGCGAAGGTATGGAATAAATCCTTGTTCGTTATTTGAACCTTTTCGTTTGCTGTGTCTTCCTTGGCGACAGAACGGACGGACTGACGCCCCGAGGTTGCGGAAACACGGGTTTCCACAAACCATAGCTCTCTTTGTATTACCCTTTGGATGAAGATGTGTGCTGGTTTGGCAAGATGTCAACCACCGTCATATATGTAAATGTTCTTTCATGCATTGAGGTTGAAATGGTGAAAGGCGAACTGCCCCCTTGTGATACTCTTCTGAAATATTTTGTCATTTTCTTGTGGAATATGTAATGCTAACTACAAGTTAAACATTTTTGGCATGCCGCAGACTGCGATGTGCAGTCTGGTGTTAGTGCATGCACGTCACTTCGCAAGAAGGGATTGTATGATCCCGCGAAACTTCATATTGTCTCCTCTTGACCAATAATGGCACAACGACGCTGATGGAGAGGAAGACTATGATTCCTGCATTAATTATGCAACAGATACGTACAAGCAAAACAGGTACGAAACAGGTCCACTAACAATTCGCAATGACGTTCTCACGACGTCCATTTCACATATTTCACTCTTGATTAGCAGTATTGTAGGAATGTACCCAGCATCCAGAGCGTGCCGTCCGAGGGATGCCAATGGGCGGTATATGACACCATGAGAGAGTGAGATGACCAGGGTTGTGGACATATCGATATGCTTTTGATTCCAAGAGAAACCTCACAACATAAAACGTCACGATAACCAACGAAAAAGAGAGTGATAGGTTATAATTTGTATTATCCGCCCATTTACGTCGCGAGAGAGCTGTGGTCATGAGTGACACCGTGAGATAGATCGGTCGTTTAATTGCGGCCACCTGTTGCCACCACTTACTCTTCAACGAGTGCAACAACCCTAACGTACAAAATCAAACAAAAACATCCCGAATAAAATGATATTCACTAAAAAGGGCCGATTATCATGGGCAGAAGGAATCGACGCGGCGTATGTACCTCGAAAGATATGACGTACCGTGAGGAAAATTATCCAGATTTAGGTACACAAGAGTGCCAAATGTAACGCCTAAAAGTATCAAAAAAATATCCAGAATATAACCAACTTGCCATGACCTAAATTTCGACAGCATAAACCATGACAGCCAGAAAGTATACAATTTGGCGCAAAGTAGGCAAATCTGGAAACCCATCCGCCACTGCAAGCTATCTTTCTGTCGAAACCGCACAATCACAGGACGTTTCTGAAACAGGCAATGAGAGCTGTTTCAAATCGGATGAGTATGGACCTGACTCGAAATGTTGTCACTGTAAACCACCATCCACGATGTATCCGAAGTACAAGAGCGAAATAAGACACTCTTGCATATACTCATATTACCTTTTGTACACCCCTGACGCATCCCTGTATACTCAGTGAGGTACTTTGACCCATCTGTGATCCCGACCGTGATGAGTCGGGATCACAGATCCTGACTCATCTAATTAGTCGTCGTGAGACGTGAAGCAGATAGCATGCCGTTTCGGTCTAGGGTGTATCGTCAAGGCGCAAACACTGAGACTGCGAGAAGACAATGCATCCGCATCTTTATTGACGCACTTATTTAAGTCAACCCAAATGGGTAGAGGGTAAAGTCGATAAGCCATATCAGGTAGCAAACGGCGACGCTATCCGAGTTGCTGGCTCGCGGCTGATAGCTGGCAAACGCACACTAACATATGCACACAGATAGGATACGCGTCTTCCTCCCCTACGGAGCATTCGCTGACATGAACCGTTTTCGCTGTTAAAGGCCTGCGGCTAACTTGTTGGGAGATGCGATCATATGTGAGCTGATCGGGGGGCCTGCGCTGTCGCCAAGATATTCTCGATGGCGTGGATGGCACGGTCTGCGTTGGGTTTTGGTTGCCGTGAGCTGGGCCTTCATCTGCTCGTGAGGATGACGCTGGGAGTCGAGTGGGAGGGCTATCTTGTTCGTCGTCGGACGACATCTCTTGGCTGATGCCTTCCTTCGTGGCTAGCAGATGTTGCTGGTTCCGCCGTAGTCGCTTCTGGTTCTCTATCTCAACGTAGAAGGACTGCGTGCCTGCTAGAGCGATGACCCTTGCTTTTTGCGACCACGCTGTCCGCTTGACCCTCATGACGACATTACGTTGAAGGGGGTGCAGAGTCTGATGACCCCTTTTGGTCTGCTCATGTTTCTTGACCCGGACCACTTGGTGGTGCGTGAAGTCTGGTAGAGGGGTCCGCAGGCGCCTTCCTGGGAGCAATTCACCAGGGGATCGATCATCATCCAACGGACTTGCTCTGTAGTTAAGTAGTCCCAGCCGGAAGTCTTCATTAGCTTCGACGGTCTTCTTCGGGATTCTTTTCACTATTCGCACCCCTTTCTCGGCGAGGCCATTAGAGCACGGGAACCCGGGACTTGAGGTCACATGCTTGCACACATGCTCAGGACTGTCACTTCATATATAAGGTCATACATGCTGTCATTGACTGCCCCGAGTTACTATCGAGCATCAACTTCCGAGTGCCCTCACGCACTCTGAGGTCTCATCTTGTTTTTTTTTTTCTCGTCACTCTTTTGCTAAGCTTCATCCGGTCAACCGTTTACAACTAATCTTGTACTCCGCTTCACAACATCATGACGTTGACATTTTCGCTCCTCCTCATGAATTTCTTACAGGTATTAGTGCCATTGTCCCTGTTCGACGTTTCACTGTTAACTTTGTTGCCATTTTCTATACTTGAATGCATTTGTTTTTCATAACCTACTTAAAAGTGTATAACAATTTGTAGTGCACCAATAAAAAGATCCTAGTATAGTTGTTTTGGGCACTTAAACAAAAATAAAGTTATTATTATTATTATGGTTGTTGTTATTATTATTAATTAGAAAGAAATATGTACTATGGACAAATATCATATTAATGCATAGGTGGGAAATGACCAAGGATGCTCCCTTTGGACACTCCCTTTTTAATATCAAGCATTGTTTATTTAGCTGCCCTTAATGCGACAAATTGTCTTCTATAACCAAGACAGGAATACACAAGTTGAGATAATATCCCTCTAAACCATGATAATCTAATTTATGAATACGGATACCATGATTTAGGCAGTCAAAGGCCTCGCTGAAATCTAAAAATAAGCGCAGTGTCAGTAATCGACCCTCAAGATTTACCAAAATATATTGCTTTTGCTGGAGACGCGCGTGCTCAGTTGACAGGACCTTCCTAAAAACGAACTGCTCTGCCGCAGTTAAATTATGCTGATCACTAAATTTGGAGAAACGAACATGTATGTTTTTTCCAAGACTTTTTAAATAAACGGTAGTATATCGAAATTGGACGATAATTTGCTAATTGATACCTGGCACCTCCATATGCAATAGAATTAAATTGGCAACTTGAAGCAGGTGAGGAAAGTATCCGCTACTCAAACACAAGTTGCAAATAAACGCCTTTGACACTGCCGCACTTAACGGCTTCGCTCCCTCGTACCTCCGAGAGAGTTTTTCCACGTTTTCTTATCGCCTGGGAACATTTCGGCGTTATTATCACACACCTCATCTCGAAGCAGCAGCCAGTGAGTGCATGTCGTACGCGGCGACGAGCCCTGCCTCAAGAAAACGCAGTAGGCTCGCTCATAAATGCCATCGCTTGTAAAACATTATGTGAAAGTTTTCTTATGAACCATCTGTTCTGATGGCTGATGGCTCATTCATCAGGCCTCATGGTCGATAATCCAGTAGGCCTGAGGTGGCCGAACAGCTGTGTGCTGCAAAGCAAGACCATGCAATAATACTCCAAAAGCCGGGACACGACATAACTAGACAAAAAAGTAGATAACTCCGACTTAACATAACATAATATCAAAGTTTAAGCAGACGCTTCGTTCATCATGCGATGGACATCATCAGTGCCAAACTGAATGAGAGATTACACAACCGGTCGCTAGTTAAGGAGATGGGAGTACTGTTCGCGAAGGGAGCCACGGTTTTTGTTACAAACCGAGGGGTCACCGCGTATGTGCAAAGACTCTAGAAGCTTTCTAGGCCGCCATCTTTGTTCTCGAGCCAAGCTCACTGCGTTGTGGAAGTCAAAACAATGTCCCGTGTCCCAACAATGTTCTGTAACTCCATCTTAAACCGTGTGGAGTGCGTCACGCTCTTTATGTCCCGCTTACGTTCTTTGAAACGAGTGTTCCGCTTCCTGCCTGTCTCGCCAATGTAGCACGTGTCACAGTCTTGACATTGTACTTTGTAGACCACTTCAGAGTGGTCTTCTTGGTGGACGGGGCCCTTTGGTTTCGATATGAGACTTCAGAGTGGAACATGCGGTTTGAACGTAGACCTGATATCCCACCGAAGCAAAGCCCGGCGGATAGATTTAGAAACGCTGTGCCGATAAGTGAGATCGTAGTGGAAATCCAAGACATGCTCCGCCACATCAAGGACTCAATTGGTGTCATTCTGGCACGTAGCCGCATCGCGCCCACACTGTACAACGTGAAAGGACTGCCTTCCAATCTGTCCAAACACGAACAGTAGGAAATGCGTGACCTATGCTTTGATAAGTTCGTCATCGTCCTTCTAGCTGACAAACGTAAAGGTACGGTTGTACTTGACAGCGAGCACTACGATGCAAAGATTAAAGAGATCCTTGACGATGCTACGCATTTTGTCGCCTTGCCGCGTGACCCAACTCCGAAATCGGAACGCTCGTTGGTTGACCACCTACGTAATTTAAAGAAGAATGACCACATACATGATGCTACGTATCGTCGCCTTTTCTCCTCGGACGGAGCCACCCCAAAGCTCTACGATCTCCCCAAGATACAAAAAGCCAGGATGCCCCTTGAGGCCTATCGTCTCGTCCGTTGCGTCACCGACATACAACCTATCCAAATACTTGGTGGAACTCATAGCTCCGGTCACCGGTAACAACAGCCTGACGGTCCGCAAATCGGAAGAGTTTGTAGAGTTGGTCCGGACGCAAGTTCTGAACGAAAATGAGGTTATGGTATCCCTTGATGTGGTGTCTCTGTTCACTAACGTTCCTAAAGATCTCGCGGTACAGGTGGCGGAGGCACGACTACGCCAGCACAGCAGCGTGCCAGCTCGAACGTCGCTCACAGTTGATGAGGTGATTATTCTTTTGAGGTTTTTGCCTCAATCAGACGCACTTCACCTTCAACGGCAGGACTTGCCACCAGATCTAAGGTTGACCGATGGCTAGCCCCGTGTCATTCACGTTAGCTAATCTTGTCATGAAGCATATTGAAGAAATTGCTTTGGAACGATTTTGCCACCCGGTCAAGTTCTATCGCCGCTACGTCGACCACACGTTCGTGATTCTCAACAGTGGCCACGTTAATGAGTTCCACTCGGTTCTGAACAACATTGAGCCATCGATCAATTTCACTTACGAGATGGAACGAAATGGCAAGCTTCCTTTCTTGGTTGTGTGTGCCCGCCGACGCAGCTCGGGACGCATTCAAACGTGTGTCTACCGACAGCCTTGTGATACCGGCAGTTTCCTATGTTTTGACTCGCACCACCCCACGCAGCACAAACGGAGTGTGGTACGAACGTTATTTCACCGATCTGAACAGTTATCATCCTGCACCGTGTTACGGGCTTCTGAGGACGCGACGATCGCCGATTACTTTGACAAACGTGGCTACCCACGCAGGTTTATTGAGGGCACTCGCAAACGTATGCAAGCAGCTGGACCGCAGGACAGGAATCGCATGAGTTAGACACGCCTTGTCATCCCCTATGCCAAAGGCGTTTCTGAATATATCCGCCGGGCTTTGCTTCCGTTGGATATCAGGACTAAGTTCAAACCGCATGTTCGACTCCGAAGTCTCATATCCAAATCAAAGGACCCCGTCCCCCCGGAAGACAAGTCTTGAATGGTCTACAAACTACAATGCCAAGACTGTGACACGTGCTACATTGGCGACACAAGCACGAAACGGAACACTCGTTTCAAAGAACATAAGCGGGACATGAAGAGCGCGACGCACGCCACACGGTTTAGGACAGAACATTGTTGGGACAGGGGAATTGTTTTGTCTTCGACAACGCAGTGACCTTGGCTCGAGAAGAAAGACGGGGGCCCAGAAAGCTTCTAGAGTCTTGTGACATACGCGGTGATCCCTTGGTTTGTAACAAAAACCGTGCCCCCCTTCCCGAACAATGCTCCCATCTCCTTAAATAGCGACCGGTTGTGTAATGTCTCATTCAGTTTGGCACTGATGATGTCCGTCGCATGACGGACGAAACGTCTGAGTTAACGTTGATATTTTGTTATGTTAAGTCGGAGTTCTCTACTTTTTTTGTCTAGCAAGACCATACAGATTCACATGTTGAAAGAACATAGTTTTAATGAGTAATGAAAGTCCAGTGAAGAGTAATGAAAGTCCAGGTATCAAGAGGGAGCTACGTAATACTCTTTCCTAATGTATCACAGATCAACGGCCAATCTCCACGGTGTGGACTGCAAGACATATAGACGAATGTCGTCAACGACTCATTGCAGACACAATAATGTGAGCTCACCTGTGTTTCGAACGGAATAATTGGTCGATCCCACTTGTTACACTTCTCATAACTAGTCAAGATGGAATGCAGTCTGAAAGCAATACACAATTCAGTCAACAGACACCCTCGAATAAAGGTTATGAGCGACTGAGAAGCGGTCGTGTTAAGCTTTACCGTATTCAGAAACATCTCTCGCGTCCGTGTGGATTGGTTTTCTACCAAATGCGTTCAGTCCGAAGAACCTTTCGAAAAGTATCAATATCAAAGTATCCATCGAAAAGTATCAATCAAATATCAATTTGGTGTTGTGACGGAGTTAGAACAACAAAGCTGCAAAAAAGAAGAGAGTATTGTACAACATTAGCTTGACTTCTGTGGGAAATATGTGCTTACAATTCCACAGAATGCCAGAAACTTCAGGCAACTTATGAGATACCCACAATGGTCGTCCCAAAAACACATAATGGGAAAGATAACTGCGAGGAATAGACACAAGTTGAAATACTATCCCTCTAAATCCAAGATAATATAATTTATGAGTAATGATATCATGATTTAGGCAGTCAAAGCCCTTGCTGAAATCTAAAAATAAGCCTAATGTCAGTAAGCGAGCCTCAAAATTTCCCAAAATATATTCCTTTTGCTGCAGAAGTGCATCCTTAGTTGATAGGCCCTTCCTAATACCGAACTGTTCAGTCGCAATCAAATTAGGCTAAATTATTATCAATTATTATGATCAATAAATTTGGAGAAACGAATATGTATGGTTTTTCCCAAGGTTTTTTAATATGCCCGCAGTATATAGAAATGGGACAATAATTCGCTAGGTGATGCCTGGTACCCCGTTATGCAATAGGATTACCTTCGCAAGTTGCAAGTTGGAAATAAAAACAAGTTGCATGTTATCGGCATCAATACTTTTAGAATTGTTGAGTGACATCATTATCGCTCGGGTCTCATTTACATCCGTTGTGACTAAAAACAACAAGTGCTCACAGTAAATCCAAAAACGCCATTTTCTATACCAAATGGGGGTTTTAAGTGATATACACCTTTTTTTACTCCAGTGACCATGATGAAAAGTGTAACAGGCAGAGTTTAAAAAAGAGTTTTTAAAAAAGCACCCTTTTTAACTCCAGATGCTGGGATCAAAAAAGGTGCTGAAGTGATTTACACCCTTCTGCACACCCTATTGCCCCCTGTTACACCATTTTAACCGAAAGCATGTCAGAAACGGTGTTTTCAAAAGAGATTTAAGTTAGGGAAGAAATATTGTGTCAGTGTGATCGCATGCGACGTTTCAAAGGCACTTACACCGTTTGGCTGTTTGAATTGTTCACATTGTTCACTGAAAACTGCCGACAGACAGCCATCAGTTCATAGTGGTTAATAATATATACTGAGTGCTTTCTAATACACATTATATTGATATATTATAGATACATAAATATATATACATTTGTTGTAATATATTCTGACCATCTCAATAATTGGCTGGACCACAGAGTAACAGGAAGGAAAGGAAGCCAATGTGCCTCGAGCAAGTGTGCACAATGCTGCAGGCACCGTCAAAGGAAACAGTTCAAACACATGTGAACGAGTGTGACTGTACATCAGAATTGTGTTTTCACAACGAAATTATATCATAAAGGGGAAAAGAGCATGAGAAGGAAGTAAAGAGCAGCATGGCATCACATATGTGCATGTCAAATGAAGTTGCTTTCCTTCCTCTACAGCAGAGCACTGCGAGCACTGACTATGTATTTGTCACCCTTTTGTGCAAGGCATAACACATCAGTTTTAAGGGCTGAAATGCCATTTACGTACGACAAAGCAATTGTCTGTTAAGCAGACCACATAAACGTGATAGCGTCTATCAAACTCTGCAGTAAGGAGTTCACGAACCTCAAAAATTATCTCCTTGTTAATTGAGTAGCTATTGCACACCTGAATGAAGTCTGGGAGATCATCGCCATTGACTCTGTAAAGCAGCGGTGCACCAGGAACACAGAGCATCCCTCCAAGCTTCACTGAATTCAGAATGGAAACGTTTGGCACCTCAGTGCTCATGAGCACAATGTAAGACCTCACTACCTCTGCAATGTGCTCGGGTACCACTGGTCGGCTTCCGGCAACAGAAAGGGAGTCAGTCTTGAATGCTTCTGACAAGATGTACGCCTGAAGGTACTGGTGCCTGTATGCTAAAGTACGCGTGACATTCTTGAAACTGTGTAGCTTGCGTGCCATATCTCTAAAATACTGGTGTTTCCCCTCGAAACGCATGGCCCAAAGGTTAACAAGGGGACCGTACTTGTAGGTAAGGGATGGATAGTGGACCAAGAAATGCAGTTTGCAGGGAACAGCAGTTTGTGGGAACATGTTTTGAAAGTCTATGCAGAAAAAATGGATAAGCCGGTGTAAGTACGGGACGGAGTGGGTCGGCAACTTCCGGCTCATAACCAGGTCCACTATCTCTCGCAGGAGAAGGTAGAATTCCCAGGCATTGTTTCCCGAGCGAATAGAGTCACCAACATACAACGTGAAGTGCCTAAAAAAGCAAAGTATATGGGACGCACTTCCCTTCATGGTACCTTTGCCTTTTAGGAACTCCTGTGACAACTTCTCAGGCTTATTTTTTGAGTCACACATGTCATAGCCATGTGTTTCAATGCGCTGGTTGAGGCGGTCGAGGGAGAAGAACTTGTTCGATATCAGGTGAACAATGATATGCTTCATCACAAAAGGAATAACACCCTCTAAAACGTCATGCATGACGTCGGGTGGAAAATGTTCGGTGGACTGAAAGCCACTCGTGCTCAACGGGCACGGCTCACGTACACCATATAGGGACAAGGTAGGGATTCCGTTCTTCAGCATTTGCAGGTGATGAAGATGCCCTTCTGGTGATCGAATAACAAAGTCACTTTCCAAGTGTTTGTGGCTGATCTCGTTCCGCAGTGCCAAGCAAAAGCGACAAATTCTGCCACCACTAAAGATACACTTGAATCCACCAATGCGATGGCATGGTTGGATACACCATGGATGGATGGTTTCCAGTCACCACGAAAATAGTTCCCTTGAGAATTTCTCCATTTACAACAATCCCCTCCTCTTCCAGTTTGAGAATATCTTGCATGAGAGGTTGGAAAGCCTTCTGAAGGCCATATGCTGACGCATCCTTGTCTTTGACCAGCAGCAACGTGGATCTGTGAAAGCGTTGATCGCTGGGGAATATTGAGGACGGAGAAGTACACATCCAGGAGCTTGTGCTTACCTCTCTTACTCCCCAACGGATCGCAGACTTCTCGAAGAACTCGTCTGCATATAACTGAACACATCTTTTTTCCGGTCCCCCCCTGAAGAATGAATGCTGCTGGAATGCTGTTCCATCGAAGGGTGTTGACAGGTAGCCGTCCTCTTTTTCCGAGTGCCAGAAGCTGCTGTACACCTCCGGAACATCAAGCAATTTTTTAGCACTTCGCACATGGGGACATAGTGAAACATGCAGCGTTTCCCGTGTTCATTGGTCCCCAATGTAATGGACACAGGTTCCACAAATGGCAGGTGAGATATCCGGTAGTCATCTCTGCCATTATGTGTTGTCAATACTTCGATCTGGTCCCTGATGCTAGACAGAAGTTCCACCTGCTGCTGAGATTCTGATATACGATCAGCGATGCCCTGAATGTAGCATATTACGTCACCGGCAATTTCGTTGAGGATCATTTCCGGTAGTCTCTCGCCTTCATTCCATTTCAGAAATAACATAGCGAGCTGCCTCAGGTAATCTGGCTCCTCTATAGTTGCGTCCTCCTCACTTTCGGAATTTCCAAGGCTGTCGTCAGCTATCACGTCGGATGATGTACCAGCACCGTGAGACACACTCAGATCACTTTAGGTGGATGACTGGTTATGGGCATCTTCAAGATCAGTGGGCGTGTTGCTTGCTTCTCCCTGAAGGAGCTCACTGTGTTTGTGGAACACATGTTTTCGATAAGAAGGATGTCAGGCAAGGATGTCAGGCCCAGGGGCTTAAAGATCAGGTTACTGACATTTCTATTGCTTAGACAATCCGTTCTAAGATAATCCAATGCGATCCAATACAACATCATGCAAATGGCGGTTGCAGCCCCGTAGGTGCTTCGGTGCTTCGTCTGTAGATTTTCTTTACTTTTCCTCTTTGTACCTGAAGGCGTCCTACGTCGAAACAGCAGCTGTAGTCTGCTTGTTAGTCGTCCCTCACGCCGAGATCAGGCGTAAATGTCATCTGGACGAGGGAACACTTTCTGCACTTAAGCGTGCCATCGTGGCGTCCAGCGTTTCAGCGCCTCATGTCAAAATGGATGACATATTTCAGGTACGTTGTTTCTGTCCACAATATTTTATTGCGAGCCCATTGTAGTGTCTTATGTACTGTGTCCTTTCAGGTACTGGACAAGGACTTCAACGATTTCGTGGACCGGGACGACGGTGACGAGATAAGGCATATGTCGACTATTCGCGCGGTGCGCGCAAAATCAGCTCCGCCTGAAGATGAGGTAGTGTACGCCCGTTCATTGTTTCTGCAGTGAGGACCGTGAGGCATTCACGTTCAACCGCACGCTGCCTTGTTGTCGAAAGAGTGGCGTCACAGATACTTTCCGCTCCTGAGCTTGTCACGGGTTGTAATTGCTGGCAGACGCGCTAAGGTCTCGTCGGGTTGACTCGTAACCTGAGAGTAATCACTGTGTTCTCTCCGCTTATACTTTGCTACACCTTTGAGTACAGTGAACCAGTCTCACAGAACCCAGAGCGGAGACGCTGGCATGGCGGGTGTGGGGGCACTGTTGGTCGCACATGAAAAAGATGGGATTACCTTGGCTCAAGGGCGTACAAAAGGGGGCTCAGTGGGCTCGAACCACCCTACGAAACTGAACCTTTGGTAGTACATTTGGGACAGGAAATAGAGAGAGTGATTCTTTTTTTGTGTGTGTGTGCACCACGTCGTCCCTAAACCCAAACCTAAACCACTATTTTGGCTGTCACGTGTGCACTTGATACTGACCATGCTTGGTTCGGAACATGGGCACTGCGAAGTGTGGAGGGCGTTGTCCATACGACATTGAAAATTATTGCATCTGTAAGTAGAGCATTGCCCAGGCCCAGGGATTTTGAAGGTGGCTCGGGCCGGGTCCGGGCTTAACTCTGCGGGGCCGGGCCCAGGCTTCACCATGCGAACCCTGGAGAGGCCTGGCTCACCGATATGGAGCAAGAAATGAAAAAGAAATGCATTCTGTGGCTCAACATTCGGTATCCCGGGGCAAAAAGAACGGGGCCAGAAGAGCCGGGGTCAGACCTAAAATTCGGCCCGTGCAGTGCTGTAGTTGGAAGGACCTTTGGACTGAAATTGCAATCCGCTACCCCCCCCCCCCCCCCCCGCACACACACATCTTTTCTGGAATAAATACTGGCAGCTCGCTTAGGGGTCGTAATGTAATAATGAAATGTGGTCAGGCAATTGCGTACTAATGCGTTCAGGCTTGGTGATTTGGCATGTTTAGTTGGGTCTGGTTGGCTCCGTTGTCTGTGACCGAAACTACGCAGTGGCTGCTCTTCCGGGATCTGGAAGATTGATCACTACCGTATTCTTCTAAAAGGGAGAGAATTGGTCATTGATACCCACGCTTCCTTGCTCCTGGCATCTGCCAAGTCTACCACCCATCTCTTGCTTGTTTTTTTCTCTGGGAGGTGAAGTGGCTGTTGTCAGTAATTTATTACGAATCTCGTGTTTCCTTGCATCGTTTTCAGGTCATATTGGGCCACCCCACTTGACCCTCAGCTGCATGACTAACCTAAGCATGCAAGCTGTCAAACAAATCCTACTCGTTCATGTTCAGGACGCCAATGATGCATGCAAGCTTTTTGAGAACTGAACGTAACATTCTCACGTCCAAGGAACTAGTAATCACCGCAAAAGGAGAGCTAATGCAGCTATTCTTTTTTTCGCAGAAAGCAATGAAGTCAAATACATACATTAAAAAACTACTACCGTGATTCGAGCACAGGACAACCTAGAGCACTGCACGGGCTGAATATAGTCGGTCTGTGCAAGAAGTCGCGAGGCCCGACGTCGGGACAAAGAACCGCACACTACACCAAATGGCAACACCGATGCAATGGGACGTTCACTTGAGAGAATACAAGAGAAATAACCTATCTAGGTCACGGTTGATTTTCCACTTCGTTACAAATAAGGTAGATTAAAGGGATGGTTCACTCATCTGCGTGACCACAAAAAGCACGCTTGGCAAGCTCATCCGCTCCTAGACAGATCCCCTTCAATTCCTTTGATTGAAATTGAGTATTTGCAAAGGCACATGCTAGTTTGTGTTGCTGGAGGCAGAGCAGCCAGGCATTGGGGAGGGGCACCGACAGAATTGCTTTATCTGTGCACATGGCATGCCCTTCAGTCATGCATCCCCTGATAACGATGGCTGCCACTGTTACTTGTAATGGTGGAACACTGGACACTTCTGAGGTGCCCACAAATCGTCAGAATCACGTGGCAGCAGCATCTAAAAGCGACAGTATTGTAATTGTAATGTCAGAGTAAGTGAAAATTAGAATTAGAGCTGTCACATCGTTTGTCATGCTGACACGAAGACATTGCAGAAAAATATCCGAAATGGGGCTTGGGGAACAAACACTCCCTTTAAGTTGTAACATACCCCCCGTAATGTAGGGCTGGTTGTTGACCCGGAAGTTCAATGCTAAAGCACTTCGTGTTAAGCTTGTAGCAGTGTCAGGTACCGAAATAAGCAAAGTAAGCACAGGCTGGTGAACCCAATGCTTTTCAGGGGTCCCAGGACAGGATTGTTGGTGGCCATAGTGTTGGGCTGAGTTTTCCTTTGTGAATTTAGAGAGAACAGAAGAAAAATTGCTCGACAATGTTTCTCACACATTTGCACATACCTCCTGAGCAGCCTAGTATCGTACCACTGGTTTTCGTCAGTGGAGTGTTCTCATTAGTGCACGACTTTAGCACAGAATTTTGGTCACATTCTAACATGCATGACTAACATGTTGATGCTGTTGGCTTCAGAGCCGTGCCGAAGTTCCGATATCTTCCTTGCCCGAGCAATCCGCATCTCAAGCTCATCCTAGTGACTCAGTAGAAAGCATCTGTCTGACGGAGATGTGAGTAGCATGTTATTTGCAAAGCACAGGCACTGGCATTCAGAAAACATTTGCATAACGGACACTTGCTCGTCAGTATAACAGCTTGAGAGAGCCATGCAAATTAATTCCATTCCCCTGCTGTTTCATTTGCTTGCATTACTGTTGTGCAGCAACGGTGGCAGCGATCATCACGGGAGAGACTATCACTTCCCAGTCTTCGGAACAATTCATACACTGTTGAGGGCTGACGCACCTGTGATGTCGTCACTGCACAAGAAAATTATTAACATCCTCTTCCAGTCTATGATAAAGTGCAGCATGTAAGTAGAAATACGTACGATACGCACAACATGGTATGTGCCAGATGTAATGGTCTGCACCAGGGGTCTCAAACTCGAATTGAATTGCGGGCTCCATTTGCTGTTACGGTACATGGAGTGCCACAGTACTCCTCCCTTTGCTCGAAACAGGAACAGATAATATGCCAGGAAATTGGCAAATGACGCCCACAAAAGTTGTTAGTGTGGTTGCTCTAATGGAGGAGAAACGTGCCTTGAAACCCGGCACGATTAACAAAGCAACCCTGCGCCACCATGCAAAATATACCTGGTGTGTTTTTTTCTTCTTTTTTTGCCACCGCAGAGCGACATAAAGAGACCGACAAGAAAAGATTAGACCTATTTTTTGCTACTTGAGTATGAAACCGGTGCTACATCGTTGGTAACACCTGTTTCTTACTCAAGTAGCATAAAAATAGCCTCCAGTTTTCTTTTATCGCTGCCTTAGTGAAGCGCTCTGTGGCGGCTAAAGACGCTGGGTATTTCGTTAGAGCAGTGTCCTCGCAACAAAAACCGAGTTATTAAAAGCACTGCGAAGACCGAGCTGTGTGTTGTCTTGTTCAATTGTACAATTTCTATAAGAGAAAGAGAAAATATGAGGCAGATCTGCAGAAATTTATCCTTAACACTTTCTGTGGAGTTGTTTGCTAAAGACCGTTTTCCTGCTATTTTTTTTTAGTTACTTCCATGTGGGAATTGTTTTCAGTTTACTTAGACAAATTCATGAAATCACTTTTTGTTTGTGTGCGCAGAAAGCATGGGACCGACCACTTGCAAAATTTTTAGAGGCCAGTCGAAGGAAATTGATTTTTTTTGCAATTTAAAATTGTTTATGTGCTGTCCTAAGTGGCGTTTGCAACCAGCATAGTAAACTCTCAATAACTCAATCACACCCAGTATCCAGCAGTATTTGCTCAGATTAAGCGAAAGTTCGGCGTATTGAGTGCACATTACAACCTGGTCCATTATGGTGTGTATGGGTTAAGCATAAATTTAAACTGATCTGGTGTTGGACTTAAAGAGAGTCCACCGTATTATTTTGTTTGATCTTTTGCACATATACACACAAGATGAATCCTGAAGGGCTTTTGACGCATTCGTCTTCCATAAAATGTAATTATAATTTTAATAATTGGGGGTTTATGTCACGAGACAACGGAGATCATGAGCGACGCCACAGCGGTCGATCTGTGGATTGCTTTTGCCCACCTGAGTGTTCTTTAACGTGCGATGAAAGCTCACCACACGGCTCACCACACGGCTTCCTTAAAATGTAAGCCATTGCTTGGTGACATGAAATGCCAATGTGCAGCATATCCCCAGGAGTCACCTTATTGCCTTAGCCATGTAGTATGTCACACACATACCCAAAAATCAAAATCCTGGCAAAATCCCTGCGCACAGTATCTCATAAGAACACAGCTGGACATATTATATCTGATCTCCTCCACTTTTCATTCCAGTGACAGAATTTGCCACCGTTAAAAATAAAATATCAATATCAGTGAAACCATGAAATTAGACGAAGTCTGGCCAGTTGTCATATCTGTGCCGTCGTTCTCATGCAGCATCTCTGCTATTCACAGTAAAAATGCAGGTCGTGCTCAGGGACAGCTTCCAGCTCGATTTTTGGCAGCCCTGTTGTGCACCTACTTTAACACCCACCTAGTGATGCCACAGACTTTGCAGAAAACGTTTGTCCAACATCCCTCCTCTGCATATTGCCATGTCGCTTTCCAGCATAGTGCCTCTAATTAATGCTTGCTTTCCCTTGTACAGTGAATCCCAATTATAACGAATTTGGCGGTCATATGCAACCTGTTCGTTACACCCGAAGTTCGTCATAAATTGAGTCATTAAAACGAGCTAAATTGTCATAACCGTTCGTGATGCATTCATTACTGTGTAAGTGGCAATTTTTGTGTGGAACTGCGTTTTGGATTTCCCGGGCAATAGGCGAACTTAAGTTCACGCAAAACGGTCAATTCACTATGTACAAAAAACTGCTTGGAGCCCATCCCCGCGAGTTAAGTGCCCGTGAACAGACTCTGCCCTTCAAAGCGTAAAAATGTTTTCCTCGAACAAAACCGATCCCTCCTGCGTTGGTTCACTAGAATCGGGCTTCACTCTGTACTTCTTGGCTCCTTCTCTTACCTGGGGTGTGGAAAATAGGTACATCTTCTACGTTGCATGAAGGTGGAGTTCACTAATGTGCTTTCCCATACATTTTCCATGGCTTTTAGATGTTGCATCCCTTTCGTAAATGACTTCCTGAGGTGCTGCCATGCAGTACTCTTTACTTTGTCGTCAACTGGCGCTAGGAAAAGGTTGCTTTACCATGTCACTAATGTGCAGACGAAACCCCACCTCATTTTTACGTGACCACCATGTAGCTCGTTCTTAGCTCATTTTTAGATTTTCAACTTCTCTTTCTTCCTTTTTCTTTTCCTTATTGTTCTGTGTTTTAAGTTTGGATATCAGTGTGTTCACAACAAATCACATTCCTTCCATTCCTTGTTGACATATTTTATTCTAGAACTCCGAGTAGGAGATTCTATCCGAAAGTTGTAACTATGCTCCTGGCTCGCTACCCATTTCTAGCTGATGCAATAAGAGCAGGCCATGTGAGTACATACATGAGTTTATAGCACTGCATAATTAGTGAACAAGAATTAACAATATGCAACGTGCAATGAAGCTAGGTGCAGGTGTGACCTTTTCATTTTTTGGGGACTGGGACATTTTGGAGCCCCCCTTCAAATGGGAATGAACGAACGAACTTTTGCATGCTGTAGTGTGCCCTGTGCTTTCCTGTACTTGGTTCTAGCCCTGCATGCATGTTACTATCGTTATTGATTGCGAACATCCTGGGCGCAGTTGCATGTGCTTGCATGGCATGGTAGCAGGATACTTTTCAAACTATCATTTGTATTGTATCAAAGGGTGCTGTGCAACATTTGGCACCCCACCTTTCATATTGAGGTACTCGTTAGAGCACTGCAACGGGCCGTGCTGGCCTGAAATCTTGGGCCGTGCTTTAGTTTTAGATCAGATGATTACCAGTCATTATCCCTCACCTCATTACCGCAGGATGCGAGAGTGTTTGAGAGTGATTACTGTAAGCAATGACTAGGAGTTGGGACACGTACAATGACAGCGAGCATATGAAATACCCCCAATCCAGTGGGCTTCTTATTTCAGGAAAATTGTGGGTTTCACAAGGAGCCAAACCTAACACACACACACACACACACACACACACACAGACACACAAAGAAACTGAGCCCGGCTAAAGCCCAAAGCCGATGAGCTTTACATGACCCGCACCCGACTTTGGTGCAAAAACTTCCGCGTTGTAAAACTTGTCACGGCATTCAAGTTGCAGCATGACAGCAAAATTTCCAAATTCATTGTGTTCTCCTTTTTTAGTCTTTGGAAGCTGCACTTCACATAACAAGCAATGGAAGGAAAAAAGGCTGCTTGAAGTATATGAGCTACAACCAGCTGCTACTTCAAGAATCGCACATATTTTTAACTCAAGTACCGTAAAGACAGTATCCGGTTTCCTTGTAACGTGGTCGTTCCACATGAAACGATCCAATGGCTGCGCTCGACGTGTTGTCTTTCGGGCTGAAAAAAATCATAACAGTTCATAGTCACATGTTATGTCTACTTTCCAAATATTTCGATGCTAATGTTAACCGTTTACGTGCCAGACATCGCTGAAGTACGCGTCCCACACACAAACCACAACTTACCTGAATGGCTGTAGCGACTCTTCAGGTGTGCTAGGAACGTTGCGATTTTCTCTATATTTTAAAAGGCCGACTTTAGAACCTCGGTGAAATTTCTATGTCCCCAACGTGACCAATCAGGTTGTTCGGAACCATTGACTAACGTGATATCCGTTGGGGGGAACATTTTGCTCACGTTTATGGAGAGACACCTTCGAGGCTTTTTTTATATGTTGTTGGGGAAGGGGTGTTCTACAGAACAACATCGATGCTGCGTTTTAAAACCCACCTCCTCCCTGCGAATTTTTTTTCAAACATCGTGCAAAAAATATTCACACAATTTCTTTTTGCCTACCGTGCGCAATAAGATGGCAAACTCGTGGAAAAATCGCATTTGGCACTGCTTCCGAGCACCCTGATTGATCAGGGCAAGGACACATGAATTTCAGCGGGGTTCTAAAGTCGGACTTCTTCTATGATTTAGAAAACGTCCCAACCTTCTAGGTGCACCAGAAGCACCGCTGCAGGAATTTGGGCAAGTGGTGGTTTGTGTGTGCGACGCGTACTTCAATGGCGCCTGGCGTGTAAACGGTTAACATTAACATCAAACTATTCGATCACGAGACATAACATGCGGCTACGAACTGTCATGATTTTTTTAGCAGGAAAGGTAACAAGCCAAGCAGAGCCATTGGATTGTTTCGCGTGGAATGTCCGAACATTTTTAGGTGTAGTTGTGTTCGCAAAAACATACTGCGTTTGGACACATTTTTGCAAGCCAGATCAGGAAAGGCTTACCGGCTTTTGGCCCAAGTCAGGTAAGGCCTCCTGTGCCACACTCAAATGAAAAACTGGGCTCAGTCTTCCGTTTGGGTTTGGCACGGGTCGGTATAGCAACATGTATCTACTGGCCGGGCTGACAAATTGAGGCTCGTGCAGTGCTCTAGTAACTTTAGCATTTTTCCTTCAGAGTTCACACTGGATAAGGCATTTTTGCATCAAATTTTAGGAATCGTGGCTAACGTCCCTCACAATGAAGTTCAACAGTGAACGAAGATGATGATGATTGGAGTTTTAATGGCGCATTAACTACATAGGTCATAATGCGCCAACACTGTGATTAAAATAAGACTAGCAAGAAGTAGGTGTAGTACTTAAAAAAAAGGGGAGAAGTAACATCTAAAATACAAAAACTGAAAACTACACAAAACTTACAATTCCAGTGTCTCTTAGAAATTTAAAAATTCTACTGAAGGGGATAATAGCCTCATCGCCAAGCAAGAGCGCTGGATGAAGAGGCAAAAAATGCGTATAAAACTCTGTGAAATGATGCTGACGATGGATTTCGTGGTGTGGGCAGGTGATAAGAATGTGGATGACAGAGAGGAGTTCGCCACAGTGCTCACACAGTGGTGGCTCTTCTCCACAGAGTAAAAATTTGTGCGTGAGGAAGGTGTGGCCTATCCGCAACCTTGTTCTCAGAACACTCAAGAGACGATTTTCTTGGCGGTCTCCGTAACTTTGGATGTGTTGCTTAACTAAGTGTAGTTTGTTGTGTGTCTGAGTGTTCCAGAAACTCTGCCATTTTGAATACAGTGATTTCCTAAGTGCTGACCTAATATCATGCATCGGTATCGCGAAAGAACTGATGTCTTTTGAAGCTGCAGCAGCAGCAGCGCGGTCAACAACCTCATTGCCTTGTATGCCTGTGTGGCTAGGCACCCAGCATAAAATAACTGAATATCCCCTCTTTTGTGCCACACTCACTAAGGACTGTGCACGCTGAATCAGAAAATTATTTGGTTTGCGTATGCAGCAAATAGCATCAAGGTGAAAGACCGGGCGTGTTGGTGTTGATCTTGCATGACGAACTAGCACTGGGAACGGGACAGAGAGAGGAGACGACAGGACAGGTGCTAGACTTCCAACAAACTGTCCTGTCGTCTCCTCTCTCTGTCCCGTTCCCAGTGCTAGTTCGTCATGCAAGATCAACACCAACACGCCCGGTTTTTCACCTTGATGTCATTTCTTTCTTGTTCGTCGGGCTTTTCTTCTATGTGTATACCTTTTGGATATGACAACAGTGTATCCCACTATATGTTATGCTACGCTACCACTGTTTGCCGTGCGAGAGAGTACACCTTTGCTTTGAAGAAAGATTTCCTCTTGCCTGAGCTACGCAGTTTCTTTGGAGGAGTTCCACCCTCTGTCGGCCATAGAGGACGGGTGTCCAGAATCGCCAGGGCAGAGATGTGGCGTCAGGCTAGGTTTTTTGAAAATTGTCTACGTGCTTCTTGCACGCATCCCGAGGAGCCAATCCAGCGGTCATGTTCACGGTTTGGTCATTTCAAGTGGATGGCTTTGCAGCTTGCTGAAGTTATGTGGAAGCAAAGTTTTCGTCGCCTATTGGGAGCAAGGGAGAACCGTCTGGATCATCGCCCGAAGCAAGCGCTAACTATCATCGGGGACGTATCCGTTCCCAAGAAGGTACGGGATGTGCTGGAACTTGGCCCGAAGTATGCTCTTCCCCCAGTGAAGTCTAGTGCGGAGTGTGTGGGCTTAGTTCGAAGTCTGGCCTCTAGTGCTGCGTGCCAGGAGCAAGAGAGGTGCATACAAGATGGTGTTGATGTGCTGAACAAGATGTACAGTCCACAGAAGCACAAGGACGTTTTTACCATAGTGAAGAAATTTTGTGCTGACAAGGGTGTTGACCTACTACAGGCTGACAAAGAAGGTGGGTTTGCGGTTCTATCGCATGGCACCTTCCTTAACAAGAAGGAACAAGCCCTATGTAAGAACTTTAGGAAGGACGATGACGTATCCCTCAAAAATATCCGTACACGTGCGATGGAGCTTTGCTCTCGGGTAGGAGCGCAACAGCTTGCCAAAAAGATTCGGGTGAGCAAGAAGGACTCTCTAGATATATTCTTCACTATCAAAACCCATAAAGATTTCCCTTTAAGGTCAATTGTAACCGAGAGAAATTCCTGGCAGAAGTGTGTGTCCTTGTATCTCCAGAAGCATCTGAAAGAACTGGAATTGAACGACGCGTATCTAATCCGTAGCTCTGCCCCTATCTTGGAATTTCTGTCGAGTGATCAGGCGAGCGGCCTTCATGCCCTGTCGGTTGATGTTACAGATTTGTATTATTCTATTCCACAGGCTGCGTTGTTAGAGACCGTGACGGAATGCATTGAAGCCAATAATAGAATATGATTTCAGAATCAGTGTGGCATGTCGGTAGAAAATTTCATTGAGATACTTAGGATGTACCTAGATGCAACTTACATTAGTGACGACCAACACTTGTACATCCAAAAAGGGGGCGTATGCATAGGATCATGTGTGGCACCAATTCTTAGTGACATCTTTCTCTCGCATGTTGACCACAGGCTGTATGATGCCCTGTCGTCGCTTGGGGTTGTGGGAGTGTTCAGATATGTAGATGACTATTTGGTGTGGTATCGCAAGAAGGACATCAGTGTTGCTATGTCGGATGAAGAAAAGTGCATTGTTGGGATGTTCCACGAGTTTGGGGGAGGCCTTTCTTTCACTAGTGAGGTACCAGTCGACGGATATTTGCGTTTCCTTGATATCCGGATACACCTTGAGGGTCAACATGTATGGTGGTGTTATGCTCCCAGAAGCAAAAAAGGGCTAGTACCATTCCACTCATCTCATTCAAAGATTGTAAAAAGAGCTGTCTTGAGTAACTGCTTAAATAGTGCCTTGCGCAAGTCCTGCTTCCACCGGGTAAAAGAGGCATATGATTCACAGATTGATCGAGCGCGAAATGCTGGGTATCCATATGAACTCATATTCAATGTGAGTGAGACGTTGCTAAAGACCATCATGGGAGGGAAGGCTCCGGCGAAGAACAGACCTGTAGGGGTACCGGTTGTCATTCCTTATATGCATAAATTGTCCCATAACTTAAAGAAACTTGCAAATAGGCATTCTATTCCTGTGGCACTCTCTGCTCCAGAAAAATTAGGGAAATTGTGTAATATGACTTGCCATAGAAGGAATGTCGGTCATTGTGACATAAAACACCAAAAGAAGTTTGTTCCATGTAAGGCAAATGTGGTGTATGAGATACCGCTGACCTGCGGTAAATCATACATTGGCCAGACGGGGCGATGTTTAAACATTAGGCTAAGGGAGTATGCTGCAACCCTGAGGGGTACCCCGTCCGGTCACTTGTCGGTGCATTGTAACACGTGTGGCTGTTCTCCAAGATTCCCGGAGACGACAATAAAAGGTCGTTCTTGTGATCAGCGTACCAGAGAAATAATAGAGGCATTTGAAATAAGCAAAAATGAGCAGCAGTGTGTGAGTCAGGCTTCTATCACTCTGTTTGATAATGAAGTCAAATTCCTAAAAACGTGGGACAAGAAAAAGGATGACGAGTGTGTGGATGACACATTAACCTTCTGAGTGTCATATTTAAATACAGTACTATGTTGCCAATAAATTATTTGTTGGAAGTCTAGCACCTGTCCTGTCGTCTCCTCTCTCTGTCCCGTTCCCAGTGCTAGTTCGTCATGCAACAGCAAATAGCACTTACAGAACTTAAAGAATCTGTATATATAACTGCAGACTTGATACAGCCTTGAAGAATGTGCGTAAGTGCAAGGATGATCGCATAAATCTCTGCGGTAAAGATAGATGCTATATTGTTTAGACGATGTGACCTCACACATGTGCCAGAGGTCATGGCACAGGTCACACCTGCACTAGACTTTGATCCGTCAGTGTAAATTTCTGTGTGAGTCCCAAAACTCTCCCTCAGGTGTGCAAATTCTTGCTGTAGTACATGTGTAGAGGTGTTGTGTTTGCTGTATTTAGTCAAAGAGGTATCATGCCTTGGAAGTGGTTCCCAAGGTGGGACCACCTTCCCATATTCAACAACTTGGCAATTATAGGAAGAAAAATTGTGATCCCCAATATCTCGTTTAATTCTCATTGAAAGAGGGGGGACTACTGAAGGCCTGTTAATAAACACCTGTTTGAAACGTGTACTTTTAACACAAGTCAGTGCAGGGTGTTGTGCATAACTCCTTATTCTTAGAGTATATGACACTCCAAGATAAAATCGTCTTCTATTCAACGAATATTCATGGGATTCCACGTACAGACTTTCGACTGGAGATGTTCGGAACGCACCAAGGATAAGCCTGAGCCCTTGGTGATGAACAGGGTCTAGGGCTTTCAATACAGATTGGCGGGCTGAGCCGTATACGATAGACCCATAATCTATCTTGGAGCGAATGCAGGCACTATATACACGGCGGAGTGTCTCCTCGTCTGCACCCCAAGATCTATGAGAGATGATTTTCAGTAGATTCAGTGACTTCACACATTTTGCCTTCAGGTTTTGAATATGGGGCTTGAAAGTGAGCTTTGAATCGAACGTAATGCCAATAAATTTGCATTCTGATTTCACAAGAATGTCTTGTTCATTAAGTTGCAGCGCAGGAGACGGAAACACTCCTCTGATTCTGGAGAAATGAACGCAGATTGTTTTTTCAGGAGAGAATTTAAACCCATTATGTGAGGACCATTTTGCCATTTTATTTATACAGAGTTGCATCTGTCGTTCACATCTGGGTAAGCTCGCTGAACAACAAGATATCTGGATGTCATCCACGTACAAGGAAAAAGATATAGAGGGTGGGATGACACTGGCTATTGAGTTGATTTTGATAAGGAATAATGTGACGCTCAGAACAGAGCCCTGCGGGACACCATTCTCCTGCACGAACAAACGGGATAAGGTAGTTCCCAGCTGAACTCTGAATGTTCTGTGTTGAAGGAAATCAGCAATACATTTAAAGAGACGACCCCGTATACCGAACGAATGGAGATCCTGTAGGATGCCATATCACCACGCAGTGTCGTATGCTTTCTCCAAGTCAAAGAAAACTGACAAGCAATGTTGTCTCCTGACAAAAGCTTCACGGATGGTTGTTTCTAGACGAACGAGGTGGTCCATGGTGGAGCACCCCATTCGAAACCCACACTGAAATTCTGATAGGCACTTATTCATTTCAAGAAAATAAACCAGTCGGTTATTCACCATTCGCTCGAAGGTTTTTCCTATGCAGCTTGTCGGCGCGATGGGACGATAACTGGCAGGACAAGAGGCTTCCTTTCCTGGTTTCAGGACGGGGATTATGGTGGCAATTTTCCATGCAGAAGGTAGTGTCCCCTGTATCCAAACGAGGTTGAAGAACTGAAGTAAACATTTTTTTGATATGTCAGACAAGTTCTGTAGCATTGAGTATGCAACACGGTCTGGGCCAGGAGCAGTCGCTTTTGTTGACAACAAGGAGCGTGACAATTCTACCATGGTGAAAGCCTGGTTATATCCAAAACAGTCTCCGCCATTTACTGGAATCTTTTGTTTTTCGGATCTTTGTTTAATTTTTAGAAATTCACTGCTATAATGGGAGGAACTTGAAACGCTTTGGAAGTGTTCCCCAAGTGCATTAGCCTGTTCTTCTAAACTTTCGCATAACTGACCATTAACTTCTAAAAGAATGACTGATATGTTCTCCTCTGATTTTACGAAGTGTGTCCCATTCGATTTTGGACGGGGTATTACAAGATAAAGAAGATACAAAAATTCGCCAAGAGGATCGTTTAGCCTGTTTTCGTGTCCACCTGACCTTTGCTCTTGCCTTTTTGAAAAGTAAAAGATTATGTGAGGTGGGATATCTCCGAAATATACCCCATGCACGATTTTGAAGTTTGCGAGTTTCCTCGCATTCATTATTCCACCAGGGTTTAGGTCGCTTTGGGAGGCGACCAGATGTCTGGGGAATGGATTCTGTTGCTGCATCAAGTATGATGTTGCTGATAAGAAAATTAGCTTCTTCTATTGTTACACTATCAATAGGAATTAAAGATAGGTCACTTCTTTCTGAAAACTGCCTCCAGTCGGCCAGTTAGAGTTTCCATCTAGGGGGGCGTGTTGTCAGAGTGTTCACTGGCGTAAGATATTTTAACACCACTGGGAAGTGATCACTCCCAAGTGGATTTTGTTTTACAGTCCTTTCTATCTGCTGAAACAAGGATGGACTGCAAAAAGACAGGTCTAAGGTTGAGAGAGACTGACTTGACGAATGTATGTATGTAGGTGCCCCTGTGTTTAAAAGACAGGTGGATGTTGATAATAAGAACTTCTCTAACATTTTCCCTCGAGTGTCAGTTCTCTTACTGCCCCAAAGTGGATTGTGAGCATTAAAGTCACCTAGAAGTATAAAAGGACTTGGAAGTTGGCTGCATAAATCTTCTAATTCTTTTTGTGTAGTAGTGTCTGACGGTGGCAAATAGATTGAGCAGATGGTGATAATTCTGTCTAGACACATCTGCACAGCTACAGCTTCCAAGTCTGTAACTAGGTGTACTGCTTTGGTTGGGAGAGATCCTCGTGTGACGATCGCAACGCCACCAGATGCTCGGGTGGCGTCAGTTCGATCTTTTCGAAAGATATTGTGTCTTCGCAGTGGATTTTGTGTTTGTGTATTCAGATATGTTTCTTGAAGACAAAAGCATGATGTCTTATACTTCTCGAAAAGATCGTTGATGTCATCTAGATTAGAGAGTAACCCTCGGCAATTCCATTGGAGGATCGTGTGTTGCATAATGATTGCAGTAAGAAGAAAGACGCCTGTCAAGAACTTTTGCCGACTAGGAAGAGCTTCCATTACCTATTTTTTTGTTGGGGGTGTGACCCGCGGCCTTGTGGATTTCTTCCGCGCAGCCGCAAGCTCCTTATCAGATATGTCGGGGAGTGACCCCCACCCCGACAGACTAGATCTGTTCTTTTGGGGGGCTTGGGAGCTCGTGCTCGCAAAGGAGCGCTCAGAGCTCGTCTCGTCCTCGCAATCCATGGATGTTACCTCCGTGGACTGTGAGGACAGAAGTGGCGTCGGTGTTAGTGACGCCACAGGAATTTCGGGAGTTGGAGGTGGATCTGCACCTCCTTGAACCTCACTTGTGTTTGTCTGTGTGGTCGTTGGTGGTTCGGTCTGCGTGGACTGTGTGACAAGTTTTACTTTCTGTTTTAGAGTAGTGGCAAAAGATTTATCAAAAAGATGGGAGCTACTTTTTTTCTGGGCTTCTGGGTAACTGAGGTTATGTGTGACTTTAACATGTAAGACTTCTTTTTCATATTTCCATTTGGTACACGATCTTGAGTAAGACGGGTGGTTTGAAGAACAGTTAACGCAGCAGTCTGGCCCTTTGCATTCCTTTGTTTCGTGTTCAGACTTGCCACATCGTGCACAGCAGGCGGAGCCACGGCAGGAGTCTGCAGCATGCCCAAACCTATTACAGCGGAAGCCGCGCAATGGGTTTGGGATGTATGGTCGCACATCAGCTGATAGATATCCAACTTTCAACTTTTCTGGTAGAGTGGGTCGATCAAAGGTAAGTATGATATTTCGTGTTGTAATGTACTCGTTGTTCTTCCTGATCTTTATTTTACGAACATCTATCACATCCTGTTCTTTCAAGTTTATAAGAATTTCTTCAACAGGAACATCAATAAGTTCAGATACAGAGATGACGCCTCGACTGGTGTTTAGTGTTTTATGCAAAGATGCTGAAATTCGTTTGCCTAACATGTCATGTGCATTCAAGATAGTGTCACAGTCAGTTTCTGAGGTGCATTTTATTAGTAAGTCACCCGATCGCATCCGCTTGATTTCGGTTACATGCTTAGACAGTGATGCCACCGCCTTCTCGATAAAGAACGGTGACATCTTACCCAAGGGTACAGCCTTTTCCTTGTCATTTCCTGCAGCTGCAAGAACAATGTATTTTGCACTGAAGTTATTTGTATGTAGATTGTAAGCCTCGGTCCGGGCACGCTTTGCGTTCCCGATCATTGAATTAGAATAATTTTTCACCATATACGGTTTAGTAACTAGGCATTCCAACAGGTCACCCACACTTCATGCCAATACATGTGGGAAGGTCCCGGAGTTTTCAGAAAAACCCGTCGGCCAGGGCCTGACCAAGACCCTGACCGCCACCGTTCAAGGTTTCTACCCTTCACCTCACATCCCCTCGGCACGGTACGGATTACACCTTAGGACTGGGGGTAGGGGTCCGTGGTGGCGCCACTCACCAAACACCAGCCGAAACCGGTGCCCCCTGCGGGGAACAGTGAACGAAGGAAAATGCGAAATGATGAGAGGGTGGCAGCAAACAGACTCAAGTATGGCAAACAAACGAAACGTAAGCCTGAAGGTAACAGTTTTGATGCCTCCGAGGAAGTGCTCAAGCGTCAGAAGTTACATAGCGACATCACTGCCGTACGTAACTCATTTTTGAACATCATGGCACTACACAAGTTGATATCTGGGTACTTTCACTTATAATTTGACCAGGCCTGTGGGCCTGAAATATGTCGCCTGTAGAGCCCAGTCGATTACAGGTGAAACTACCCATATCTTTTCAGTAATGAAGTGCAGAATTTTGTAAAATTGGTTTTGCCATGCCTGAGAATGGAAACGAAAAATTGGTTGTCACTGAGTCCAGATGTGTTCATCGCTTCTGCCAGCTGTTGCATATCATACTTGTCTTAGTAATGGAAGTTTCCGCAGCACCTTTGGAATGTGTGTGTGTGTGTGTGTGTGGAGATATATATACGTTATTCACAAGTCTGCTTTTTGTTGGTTGCTGCAGTATACTTAAAGGGACGGTCGCATCCGGGAGCGTCGGCATGAAACTGCTACCATGATGTTCCGCATCCTCCGACAACCTACTTGGCAATTTTTCTCTCGCGAGAATTGTTTAGTCATTTCACAATCATATTTTGAAGTTCGCGCGCCTCTACGGCGGCGAGCGTCGCAGCAACAGCGACATCGTTGTGACGTGGTTCGGACCAGGCCCCCACAGCTCCCCCTCTTCGCGGCTCTAAAAAAATGTTTGCACGTCAGAAACACGTGGTATTACTCCGTCAGGCATCATAGTTGATACCCATTGGCCGACGGACATTGCGCGCTCCGCTATTGGTTGGCAAAGTTTCAAAAGAGCATTCTTTCGCGGGCTGCCTGCCTGGCGGGCAGGTGCGAGAAGAGAAGGGAGAGAAGTGGCAGCGGCGTCTCGCGTCTCGACGATGTCAGTTGACACCACGGTATGATGGCATTGTTCAAAGAGAAGTTCCAGATTTGTTCGTGTGTCAAAGTGACTCAGCGCGTGTTGTGATGTTTCCCCGACACAAGTATCCTACGTACGAACAGTCTCTCGAGTTCAGAACTGGAATGCAGTGGTGAGCTGACGCCTGAGGAACACTTGTGAGCGCCGTCGCATTTTCAAATGCAGTCACAACGGAGACAGGATTCGGTGTCCGTGCGACAAGCCTTGCCCGCTTCGTTGAAACCTTCGCACTGCAACCAACGAAAGGAGATGCTCACCGTGATATCGCATGCACTCGTGTGAGCGTCGCTCAATTCTGGGAGTAGAGTGTGTGTGTGTGTTTTTCGAGTTCGAACTTGGTCAACGAACGCAACGATTTGGACTCTGTAGGCACGGTGAATATTTGTGTCAGACTTTTGAATCAGTACGATGTTTCAAATAAATGTGTATTTTGTCAAAAAATTGCCTAGTTGTTCTGGAATACGGAATAACAAGCGTCGGGCATGAAAACCAGTAAAAGTAAAAGCCGATGGTAGCCAGTACCGGGCCGAAAGGCGAGCCAAACTGAGAGACTCCTGATTGGCCGAAAGGTAGGCACCATAGTTCATTTTCATTGGTTGCATATCCAGTGTTGCCTGAATTATCTCAAACTATGGGCTCTATGGGGACCTGTGGGAGCCTGGTTCGGACCATGACGCGACGGACGAATCAGAGTGTAGTCGGTTCCCGAGCTTCTCCGTCGGAGGTTGTATCTGAGACCGTCTGCTTCGACTTCGTGATAAACGTCCACATTTCAAGTGTTTCGCTGTGATACTTTCTCCCAAAGGAGATTGTATCATGTCAACGAGTACAGGAACGCGTTGTTATGTTCCTGGCTGCATGAATTCGTCCGCGGCCAACCGGGAACTAACGTTTCACCGACCGAGGGACAATCCCAAGAACACAATGACCTCCTGGAAAGTCATCAGCGGACAGGGATAACATCCCCAGGACTTCCCTACCAGGTCCTCAATTTGTTAGAAATGTGACAAAGTGAGACTCTCCGTCATATCCTCAGGACCTGCTTTGGGAGCTAACAAATGACACGGCTAGTACAATTCTGGGAGCAAGCAGATACTTTAGTGAATTATTTATTTTGGGAAGTGAGGGCACATTTGCAGCACTCAGTGAGCGTGTGTGTGTTTTTCGTATATTTTCAACCTCGCTCACCAGCTACCATTCGTGGTTTCTCATTTGTTCAGCGTATTTCTCGTCACAAACAATGAATGTCACAGTTGAAAAAGCAAAAAAGAGAGATATATAAAAGGCCCGTAGGCCACTAAGACCAGCGAAACCACTTAGAAAGGCATATCATGCAGCAGCATTTCCTTTCCAAGACAGAACAGATACAACTTATTGCTTATCTTCAGATCTCCGTAAGTGAAGCTTAAGCAGTGAAACCCTATTATTTTTTGTCTCTTCGGAAATAAAATGCTCCGTGCAACCTCCTGCCAGGGACCCTTTGCGGACACTCACGCAACAAGACCGCAGTGAAAGGTCCAGCAAACTGTATTCTACGGCACATCAAACGCAGCATATGGACGGATTCCCTTAACATCCGACGATCAGTATTAGCTCCCCTGTATCTCTCTCTATTTTATATTTGTGTTTTTTTATTTATGCATGAGCGCTCCTTCTTTGATTGTATTGGGTAATGAGAAATAAATCGAGAACTTGGTTACTGCTAGCAGGTATAAAATGCACGACGCAGTATTAAAATAATTTACTTCTCCTGTGCTTGTCCTTCGGCTGACGACCGCAGGATGTACGCAAATGACAATCACTTGAAGCTCCTATGATGACAGCCTGTGGACCTCCCCCGTTCATCCCATCACGGACGAGGACGTGATGACACTTTGAGGACATCCTGAGGACCGCGTGTGTTCTTGGGGAATGACACAAAACGAAAATGGGAGGCGGCCATCGCCAGCAGATATCCTGCTATGGAGAAAGAACGTCGTGTTCCGCACATATGTTCTTCACATTTCTCTGACAAAGCTTATCTGGAGACAGACATCATGCAGGTTCGCCTCGGGTTCGCTCCAAAACGAAAGCGGCTAAAACCTGACGCTATGCCTACGTTGTTCCCGGAACAAGTGGAAAGCCTTGATATGCCCAGTGACGAGGTAAGCTTTTAGTTCAGTCCGAGAGCTGTATAGTGTAATATAGATAGCAGTATAGTGTGCAGTTAGGCAGTCGTGATTTCCAAACAGAATTATCCAACAACCAATATTATTTATTGGCTGGCAAAAGTGCACATTGCGGGACATCGACGGCACAACCATAACGAGACTGAAGATGCGGTTATTATCCCCTCACATGGCGCGTGTAAAGTGTCTGCTTCGAGTGCTTTCATATGTATCTATTTCTATTTTTTAAACGCTGTATTTCTATTACAGACTCAGTCAGGCAGCATGATGGAGTCTGCTTCATTTGGTATGTCGACAACAATATATCTTCTCTTATAGCATTGGTAGTGCGCGTGTTGTCTGTCAGTAGTAGTCTGTCTAGCAGTAATATATAGGGATAGTACCTTTTGTAATATGTATGGAGATTTCCTTCATTAATAAAGGAAGATATCTGATGGCTCTGCACCATATTTAAACTCAGCCTGCTGGTATCATATGCTTGCATTATAGAAGCAGAAGAGCCATCTACAAGTGGCACCGCATGTCCTGTCTCACAGCAGATGGCACCAATAATATTACCAAATGATGGTATGTACCTACATAAAATGCAGTACATCTCTAGTGCAGTGTCTTACAGGCCTTTTCTGTTGTACCTTTCTATGTGTACCCCTTCTACTGGGGGTCTTTACCTAGTTGTTTTCATTTTGATAGAGTTGATATCATATACTTGCATTATAGAACCCGGAGGAGTGCCATCTACGAGTGGTACCAGTGCATGTTATCTTTCACAGCGCATGGCACCAACGACATTACCAGAAGGTAGTATGTACACAACACGTTTATCTACCTTGTTTTATGTTTTTCGGGTTAATTATGAAGAGGCACTTTACGTTCCTTTTGAAAGTCATACTTTAGGTACATATATACTTTCTCTGATGCAGTGTGAAGATATCAGTAGGCATTATGTATTTAATACGAAATCTTATGTTCTTTTGGTTTTTCAAGTACTCATCCTGGATGGACTACCCCTCAACCCTTTGATTCCATACCATACAGTCAGCCAATATGGCTTCCTGTACACCTTGGTGCCATATGTGCCTCACATTGAAAGTAGAAAAATGGCGCACAAGAACACTCAGACTGCTGTTCCAACTGCCACACTTGGTAATAACGTCTGACGATATGTCTTTTTTTTGTACTTCACATAACACAGAGGAGAAACATTTCCCATGTTAATTAGAGGCAATTACTGACCTATGGCAAAGCAGAGTGCTGCAAATACTGTCTTACGACTGACATTCTCCACAATTTAACATTGTTGGTAGATGTTTTTGGTACACAAAATTTGTTGATAGTTCAGAAGGAAGCTATAATGCTGTGCAGGGTCACTGCTGCATCCTTACCATACATGTCAGCCAAACAAGGTTATTGAGGCAGTCACAACTTGAACAACTGTACAACTCACCATATCGCTCGTGTTGCTTGTTGGCATTGCCTGCACACACATGGCATGATATGAAAATGTTACTGAAGCTACTAAGGTACTTTATATGCATGCAGTTGTACCCCATAGCTGTGAGATTCATTATCACAATACATGGTTTTTGGAACACCCATTAAGGTTACACAAAACTGAAGATGATGCACTTCAGCACTTTGTTTCAAAATGTCTTAGTTTCTTTGCGTGTCTACATGCAGGAACTCAAACCCGAATCCTTATGCCAAGCAGGGCAAGTCAAACGAACTTGACCCTTCCACCTGGCAGTAGCTTCTCCTTCACGTCATCTGAAATGACGGAATGCCCAGAAGACAGCGTGGGTGAAAGTGCAGTGCTTTCCACAGCAGAGTTTTTTTTGCATGATGTGGGCACCTCACAACTCTTTGATGCCTCACTTGAAATGTCTCATGACAAGGACCGGAGCTCCACTCCAGTACCTGAGCAGTTGGATACGACAGTTGGATCCTCCAGGTAATGTGAGCTATATGAGCATATCATTTACTAAATTGCTACTACTGATACTTTGGTAACTGCATTACATGTCAGTGCCCATGGAAAGTGTAAATGGAATAAACTATTTTCTTTGGTGCACACAACAACCTGACCCTATGGATGCGACGTTTCACCTGTCCACAGCAACGGAGAGCTCGGATACTGAAGAATAAGCATAAGAGTCATTAAGTGGATAAGTAACTATAACAAAAGCTCCTCTTCTTCTCTCCCTCTCTTCTGTTTTAGTGATGAATACGAGAAGCAGCAGCAGCCTGGGCACTCAAAATCTCGCAGTCGTCAAACGTAAGTGAACGATTCAGTACAGTATAATTACACGACGCTATACATTTGTTGAGCAATTAAATATCCTCCTGCTTTCCAGAGTAAATCCGGAGGAGCGGTTCTTCCTAGTCGCTGAGTCCAGCCTGCAAGAACTGTTGTGTGTCTGCCCCTTCTGCATGAGTGATGAAGCTCGTGTTGACACTACAACAAGGGGAACATCTGTAAAGTCTACAACTGTTTGCAGCTGTGGCAAACAGCGTACTTGGCACAGCCAACCATGGGTGAAGGACAGGCCACTTGGCAACATCCTGCTATGTTCTGCCATTCTGTTTTCCAGGGTCAACATCAGAAAAGCATTTCGAATGCTTGATATGATGAAGGTGGCAACCCTAACGAAGTCACAGTACTTCAGGACGCAGAAGCAGCACCTTTTCCCTGCTGTGAATGACGTGAGTGTAGTGACGTAATGTGGAAAAATAAACACTGCGAGTGCCTATGACCCAATTAGTCCTCAGTTCACCTAACTTTGATGCACGCTCATATTGCCTTAAAAGTCACTAATGTCTGTCTCTTGCAAACTGTTTCAAGGTCTACATGAGTAAGCAGGCTGATATCCTGGACCAGCTTCGTCCGGTGCCCCTGGTCCTTGCCGGAGACGGCAGGTGTGACTCACCTGGCCACACAGCACTCTATGGTACATACACTCTTCTGGAGACAGCTGTCAACCGCATTATCCACTTCGAATTGGTGAAGGTACTTCAGATCTATCTGTCTATGACCAACAGAGCAGCTTTTCAAAGTTGTAGGCTCAGTAACAAAAGTGTAGACAGAAGAGTACTTTGGGAGAGGTTCTATAGGGAGTTTACATAAGACAGTAGGATTCTCCACAATTTCTCTCTCGCAACTGGACTACCAAATGTACCATTTGGGGCTGAACCAATAATCCCCCTCTGGCTATACGCTAATGCTTGGTAGAATTGGATAACTCATGACATCGTCACCAGAAACATAGATAGGGTGGTCATCCTATATTTACTTGCTTTTATGTATCAGACATTTTAACACAACAGCTATGAAATTTGTTAAGATGCTATTTTTGTGTGCGGTCATAGAGCCAGGGCATTCTATGTGAGATGTTGATTAGCGGGCAAATAATTTCATAATTGAGATTCATTGAATAAGCATGGCTTCTCGGGCAAAGCCCAGATACTGTTTGCGCATAGTGGGGGGGGGGGGGAGGGGGGTACGGCCTTCAGAAATGCCTAGCATTCCTCGAGGTCCAAGACATGGTTGTGGACAGTTTAGTCACTGACCGCCATTCTGGGATCAAGGCCATGCTGAGGGAGTCCTGCCCACATATTAAACACCGATTTGATGTGTGGCACGTCGTGAAGGGTGAGGATAGTGACTGGTAAGAATAGTTTGATATTTCAGGCACGGTGTGTCCCAACAGGTATCAAGAAGAAGCTCATAGCCCTGAGCCGCTCCACAAAGCACAATGTTGTGAAACTGTGGATTGAGAGCCTGACCAGGCATGCCTATTGGTGTCCGAAAACGAGTGGGGATGATGGGGAATTGTGCATCGCAAAGTGGGTGTCGCCACTTAACCACATTGTCGACATCCATGAGCATGACGACCCCCTGTACCCAGTTTGCTACCATGGTCCGCTTTCGGAACCACGACAGTGGCTCAAAGAAGGTATGCACTGAAAAAACTGACATAGTGGAGCATGTAATTTAGTTGCAGCGTGTAAAGTGTTACGCACTCCACACTCACTTATGTGACATCCATTATTTTCTGGTGGTCTGGATAGTGACAGACCTTTAAATATTGAACTCAGGGGTGTCTTAAGCTGAAACCCGTCCCCATATCAATATTTGCGAAGTGGGGAATCTAAATAAGTTAACTCTAGATAAATGTGAGTCAACCATATTTACATCAGTGTAGTTATTGTTCCTAATCTAGGGTATCACTATACAATAACATGCATACATGCATCTGACAACATGCCATTGTAGATACAGAGACCTACAGACGAGTGAGGGATATCCTGATGGCACCTATGCCCCTGAGGGACATCCCAATGCTCTCCTCGCACGGGCAAACTTACGGACTAGAGGCTTTCCACAGTGTCCTCATCCATTTCCTGCCAAAGTCCTATTCATTTTCGGACGAGGGGATGGTCGCCAGGTATGATACATAATCTGCAGTTTTCAAGGCTTAGGAAGACTCAAATGTCTTATGAGAATGAGGACGGGTTCGTAGGACACAGATGGCATTCCTCCACTACAATGAAAATGCGGACCGCGCGCAGTTGGAGAGGGAAGGTACGAAACAGTACCGCTTGAAGCCGTCCAAGCTCAAGAAAATGTGGGTACCCGTACCTCTAAAGGAAGATGCTATATATGGTATGTTCTTATATTTTCTAAGATGTGAGCATCATGCATGTGCTAAGTACTGCAACTCAACACAATCTATCATGCCTGGTAGACTCTTGTTGATTCAAACTCCAGGGGATTCAACAGTTCTCTCATGACCATAGAAATTTGTTTGAATTATCAGAAATGCCTCAAAATGTGGGCTTCAAGCGAGAATTATGTTATGGAGGCATATATGTCATGTGCTGGGGGGGGGGGGGGTTGCCGACAATTGTCTACAACTGATGGTCATGACTGCTCATCATGCAATCCGACTGCCACTACATTTGACTGGTCTCACAGCTAACTATATGATACAGGTTTCTACCTTTCTTGATAGCACGCACCCAGAAAATAGCAGACCAGGACCTTCTGTAGCCCTTTTAGGTATAGAATGTGTGCTCCATGAGCATGTGAACAGCTTGTCAGCACATTTTATTTTGTGTTAGGGAAATTCTACTAGTGGGTGAAGAGTTGGAATTACGGGACGGTAAAGCCTGGGTCATATAGCTCTTCAGTAGATGGAAAACAGAGCAGACCAAACAAAAATTTCAGATTAATTTGAATTCACTAAAAGTTTAAATTATCAGGGTTTGAAACAATGGCTGTATCATACGTACAACAGACAAAAAAGTTGATACATACAATACTTATCATGACCAACTGAACTTTGACCACGTGACCACTGTGAAGTTTACAATCAGGATGTTACTCAGTTATTGCAAACAAGCCATCAGTGCTAGATTTATGCTGTTTTGTCATTTGTCTTGCACAGGCAGGTTGATTTCCTATCTAAGACGAACTATGCAGGTACTTGATGACCATAGGAAGCTTTCAGGGAAAAATTTTGAATGCAAGAACGTGGAATAGGAAACAATCCTGCTTGAATTCAGACTTGTGCCTGTTGCTTGGAAAAAGTAACTGATCACCATTATTAATTGCTGAACCTTAAATGAAGCTGAATAGCAAGAGGAAAAGTAACTTTCCTCCGGTCGTTACTGTGAATTCACCCAAATTATATCTTCCTTTGAAAAAAAGGGGGTCAAACGGCAGAACATTTGCAATAACATGTAAAAAAACGAGACGGTCAGGTAGACAATCCTTCATACACCTCATCACAGTCTCTGCGGGAAAAGTAATACACCGCTGGGTAATGGATCACTAATTCATTACAAGTCATGCAATCACTTCAGGGCATTATGCAGAAGTCTGGTTCAAAGCTAATCTGTCTGTTACAAATCTTGAAGATTGTCTTCTGTTCTGCTATCTCACCTTTGGCCAAAAGCCACTGAACGATCTCATTAACAAAATTTCGGTCATTAGGTAGCATCTAGTTGCTGCTGTCAAAGTGTAACGCAGTTTTGTGGCCATTTCACACTTTCTCCTTTTGTTTTAGACTATACATCAATCCTCACTGGCGAGGTGTTGTCTCGCGTAGAAAAACACCTAAAGGAGCCTGTTTCTGTGGAAATTGGACCACCACGTGCAGCAACATATGGCGAAAGACCAGCTTTGGCACAAGCTGTGGAAAAGCACCAGGCCAGGTATGTGAGCTGTTTGCCACCTGCTTACTATGACCACTAGTCGTTCAATTACACTTTGCACTTTTCTTCCTAGGTTCCAGAAGTGAGGGTTGTGACCACCTCACACGCTGACACTTCAGACCCCTCAGAAACCGTGACAAAGAAGAAGAAGAACAAAAAAAGGCCCTTTTCAGGGCCACCCAATGCTTTACACAGAGACAAGCGTTGCTTTTTGATAAACCCATTCTGCATGCTAATATATGAAACCAGTTTTACATATTCATACAACTAAAGTATTGTGGCACTACCTATAGACTGTTTAGAAGTAAAGGTGTTGAAAAAATAGCAGTATCGAACTAATTGAAATCGGTTTTTATTATTTTTTTTTCAGAAGAAGTCTTGGAGAACCTGCAACAATGCTGAAGTCATGAGAGCTCTGGAACATTCACCAACAGTGGTGGCACCCAACAGGAGGTCTCAGCTACGCCGCTTTCCTGGCTTGTATTTTATGTACAGAGTACATTCCCTAACCTAGGGAGTGAGATTCGTTCATTTCACTCTGCATGGCAAAATAAGTGTCTTTCAACAGCTTTGTGCGGTATTGGGGAAGGATTGCTAGAGGGGATGTAGTAAGATGTGGTTGTATCCCGTGGGCCCTTCCTTGATCTTTTACACCCGGTGATAACACAATAGCCAACAGAATTGGCCATAAAATATTGCTACAGTGTTCTATCTTTGCCACCAAATAAGCCCAACACGTATCTACAGATTCCGACAAAAGTTCCAACAGAACACAGGTTTGGCATGTATCTCTTCTTAGAAGTGCCACCTTAGCCGCAAAATTCATCCGTAGCTGACATACTGACAGGTGGGCACCTTGTTAGCCTAGCCGCATATTTGTAATTGCATCCACACCAGTTCGCTGATACGGTGTCACTCCTGTGAGGAAGTTACGTCAACCCTGTGTTCTGTAAGCTTTTGAAGGAATCTGTACATACTTATATGAGGTGGCATGACTGTGCCAGCTATTTTGTCTTCCTACTGTGCACACTGACATGTGGGAAGCATCACGGTGGTCTTGAATGTAGTTCTGTTCATAGCTGTCGAAGAAGGGTCATATGCATGAAAGAGGTAAGGTAATGATAGGAATAAGACTCATAATGTACCATGTTCACTTTTCCCCCAAGTTTTATCCAGGGCACATCAGCACTGTATTATGTCAAGCCTACAATTTCATAAAAACCTCTTAGGTACACAGGCATAACAACTGTTGTGTAATATGAATTGTTATTTTTCATTCCAATACATGGTTTGTGTGAATTATCTATCTGCAATAAATGAAATTCTAGAACCAGTCCATGATTCATTGTAATCAAATAATTGCATGGTACTATAAAAGGTAATAAAGACTGCACCAAAAACACCACATCTGGCTGTTCTTACCCACGCACTCGAACAACAGAGGAGTCTCAAGTCAGCTGATATTTGCAACTGTGAACCAACGTAAGATTTGCTGATTGAAGTTTGTCTACTTTTTGGTTATGCTGTGATAGTGTTTTTTCAAGAGCATCACTTCAGATTCTTTCCTTCTGAACCTTCATAGTCACTGAGTTTACTGCAAAGCCAACACAGTTTCCATGTACAGAACATGACAATTGTGGAAAATTCTTTCGAATAGGGTTTAAAAAATTGCATGCAGCTCCAAGAACAAAAAACAAAAATCATATCAGTCACACTTTGCACTGCAGACATGGCAGAAGCTTACCTGAAACTTACTGGTGTTAATATAACAATATCCATAATATGACTGTGACTGTATAGTGTCCTCTGATTAGGTGTAAAGCACACACTGGAATTTGGAGACTGTTTCGGGGACCCAGCTTGCAGTGACTAATATGCTGTAAGTAGCAGGCATCTGTTTTGGAACAGACAAGGAGTGAGAGAAAATTAATACTGCATGTACATTACTACCATAAAAATTACACGTCATATATAGCGTGTACACGGTGTAGCTCTGATCACGAACTAAGTCTGTTGTTAGAACAAGAAAGCTCTTCAAAACTACACCGGTGCACGTTAAATTATTACGTGCTTAGGCCACCCCCTTTTATCCGGACTTGATACGGATCCCCCCTGTCGGGGAATTTCCGTCGGGACTGTGGTCCGCACAAACGGGGGTAGGCTGTACGTCGGAGGATATAGCTTAAAAGTTTGTGCACCACTGAATCTGTTGTCCCTTGAATACAGAAGCCGCATCCGGTGATCGTATCGGCAACACGGGGCGTGTAGACTATCAGTAGCTTTCTCTGAACGCAAGTGTGGGTACCTGGCGTTTTCACACAGAGCATATATCTGGCTCACAGAACTACAGCAAAGGTGTCCATCCACGCTTTTCCGGTATTACAGCAGTCGCAGAAGTACCTGTCATTGCCAAGTGGACCTGTGAAGCCGGTGTGTGGAAAGGTTCGCCGTACGCCTGCGATCCGGTAATGAAACGTACCTGAAACTGCATGTCGTCGTGCAGGTCACGTCCAATATCTCACCTCAGTCACGAGCAGGATGAAGTGATAGCGGGCCTGTCGAATACGGGTCATCGTCTACCACCACTTCATCGACGGTGTCTTCTTCAAAATCGCTTGGCAGCGACGCGACATCCCTTTCTGATTCCGACATGATAGCAGACAATTGGAGATTGCGCCTTGCAGACGCCCGCCTGCCAGCTGTGCCGGGAGGCGCGCCCTCACTGGCGCAGTCTGATCATGTGACGCCTTTGGTCCGGATGACGTTTTCGTGGCTCTCCGGAGAGGGAATCCCGAAATACTTTCAATACGCGTCGTCTGCTCTTGTCATGAGTTACATCAAACTGCACAGGAACAACGCCACCAATTCGCGTCGGGTTTGCGGCGCTATTATCAGTGATAAAAAGGGAGTGAAACAGCACTATAGTTTCGGAACCGACCGAGCCGGATGCGACCGTCCCTTTAATTGCCTTATCAGAAAGCTAATTACAAAAATATTTTTATCACAAACAGCATGCTAGCACTTCCCACGTAGAAGGCGATGATGATGCCAGTGTACATGACCGCCAGGAGTGACTCATAAAAGAGCACAAGAAAGATGCACCCAATGAAGATCTTATCGGTATCAGAATGCAGCTCACAATGAAACAAAGAACAGCGGCTCTTGTGACATTGCGAGTGCCCACTGTCAAGCAGACATAGCCCTACTTAATGGATGCTGCAAGAGTATGTAGACCATGTTTGCGATATTGCAGCATCACAGTGGCCTTCTTGTTCATTTTCCAGTTCTTCAAGGAATGTGAAAGAAGATCCGGGCAGCACCCATATGAAGAAATGGTAGCTGCTCTTCGGCGGCTACGGGAGCTCGCAGTCAGAAACAGAATCGACTGCAAGGAGGAACTACGAGAATTAATATTTGCTGATCAGGCACGAATTGGCATTTGTAAGAGACGTCGTAAACGTGAGTTTTTATGATTATCATTTTAACTTCTGATATAGTTGGGTAGTCCTAGGAAACTACCATTCCTGTTGCTTGTCCAACCTTATAGTTGGGTAGTCCTAGGAAAATACAATTCCTGTTGCTTGTCCAACCTTATAGTTGGGTAGTCCTAGGAAAATACCATTCCTGTTGCTTGTGCAACCTTCATTTCACATCACTACAAGTACGAAATCAGTCATTTTCTGCTATGTTTCCAACATTATGTAATTTAAATGTTGTCTTACATCATTGTCTCAGCTGGGCTGTTTTATTTACAAGTGGCATGGCCATTCACATGGCCTAAATTGTGACAGCATAAACCATGACAGCTAGAAAGTAGACAATTTGGCGCAAAGTAGGCAAATCTGGAAACCTGTCCGCCACTGCAAGCTCTCTTTCTGTAAAAACCGCGCAATCACAGGACGTCTCTGAAACAGGCAATGAGAGCTGTTTGAAATCGGGTGAGTATGGACCTGACTCGAAATGTTGTCACTGTAAACCACCATCCACGATGTATCCGAAGCACAACAGTGAAATAAGACACTCTTGCATAGGTGAAACTCATATTACCTTTTGTACACCCCTGATGCATCCCTGTATACTCAGTGAGATACTTTGACCCATCTGTGATTCCGACTGTGATGAGTCGGACTCATCAAATGAGTCGTCGTGAGACGTGAAGCATATAGCATGCCGTTTCGGTCGAGGATGTATCGTCAAGGCGCAAACACAGAGACTGCGAGAAGACAATGCATCGGCATCTTTATTGACGCACTTATTTAAGTCAACCCAAAGGGGTAGAGGGTAAAGTCGATAAGCCATATTAGGTAGCAAACGGCGACGCTATTCGAGTTGCTGGCTCACGGCTGGTAGCTCGCAAACGCACACTAACACATGCTCACAGATACGATACGCGTCTTCCTCCCCTACGGAGCATTCGCTGACATGAACCGTTTCAGTCCTTAAAGGCCTGCGGCTAACTTGTTGGAAGATGCGATCATATGTGAGCCGATCGGGGGGCCTGCGCTGTCGCTAATATATTCCCGGTGGCGTGGATGGCACGGTCTGCGTTGGGTTTTGGTTGCCGTGAGCTGGGCCTTCATCTGCTCGTGAGGATGACGCTGGGAGTCGAGTGGGAGGGCTATCCTGTTCGTCGTCGGACGACATCTCTTGGCTGATGCCTTCCTTCGTGGCTAGCAGGTGTTGCCGATTCCGCCGTAGTCGCTTCTGCTTCTCTGTCTCAACGTAGAAGGACCGCGGGCCTGCTGGAGCGATGACCCTTGCTTTTTCCGACCACGCTGTCCGCTTGACCCTCACGACGACATTACGTTGAAGGTGGTCAGAGTCTGATGACCCCTTTTGGTCTGCTCATGTTTCTTGACCCGGACCACTTGCTGGTGCGTGAAGTCTGGTAGAGGGGTGCGCAGGCGCCTTCCTGGGAGCAATTCACCAGGGGATCGATCATCATCCAACGGACTTGCTCTGTAGTTAAGTAGTCTCAGCCAGAAGTCTTCATTAGCTTCGACGGTCTTCTTCAGGATTCTTTTCACTACTCGCACCCGTTGCTCGGCGAGGCCATTGGAGCGCGGGAACCTGGGACTTGAGGTCACATGCTTGCACACATGCTCAGGACTGTCATTTCATATATAGGGTCATACATGCTGTCATTGACTGCCCCGAGTTACTATCGAGCATCAACTTCCGAGTGCCCCACGTACTTTGAGGTCTCATCTTGTTTTTATTATAGTCACTCTTTTGCTAAGCTTCATCCCGTCAACCGTTTACAACTAATCTTGTACTCCGCGTCACAACATCATGACATTGATATTTTCGCTCATTCTGATGAATTTCTTACAAGCATAGTGCCATTGTCCCTGTTCGACGTTTCACTGTTAACTTCGTTGCCATTTTTTATAATTGAATGTATTTGTTTTTCATAGCCTACTTAAGCGTGTATAACATTTTGTGATGCACCAATAAAAAGACTCTAGAATAGTTGTTTTGGGCGCCTAAACAAAAATAAAGTTATTAATATTATTATTAATTAGAAAGAAATGTTTACTATGGACACAGATCATATTAATGCATAGGTAGGAAATGGACCCAGGATGCTTGCTTTGGGCACTCCCTTTTTAATATCAATCATTTTTTATTTAGCTGCCCTTAATGCGACAAATTGTCTTCTATAACCAAGGCAGGAATACACAAGTTGAGATAATATCCCTCTAAACCATGATAATCTAATTTATGCATACGGATATCATGATTTAGGCACTCTAAGGCCTTGCTGAAATCTAAAAATAAGCACAGGGTCAGTAAGCGAGCCTCAAAATTTACCAAAATGTATTGCTTTTGCTGGAGACGCGCATGCTCAGTTGACAGGACCTTCCTAAAACCGAACTGCTCAGTCGCAGTCAAATTATACTGATCAATAATTTTGGAGAAACGAACATGTATGCTTTTTGCCAAGATTTTTTAAATATGCCGGTAGTGCATCGAAATCGGACGATAATTTGCTAGGTGATGCCTGGCACCTCCATATGCAATAGAATTACCTTGGCAACTTGCAGCAGACGAGGAAAGTCTCCACTACTCATACGCAAGTTGCAAATAAAAGCAGATTGCATGTTATCTGGTTCAATACTTTTAGAATTATTGAGAGCCATCATTACCGCGGGGACCTCATTTACATCCATGGGCGCTAAACAGAACAAGTGGTCATTTGAGTCTTTAATGGCTGAATTCGGGTGGTCATTTCGGAGCAACTTTTTTTGCCTCTGAGCAGCCTCAGCAGATCTCGAGCAGTCATGTTCGCTTGGTCAAAAATAAGCAAATCTCGCATGTTCGCGTGGCGCTTTCCGAGCGCTCGGCATTTGCTAGCTAGCACTTTTTTTGCCCGGTCTCAAAACGATCGAGCAGGAGATTGCTCAACTGTATCCGGTGTCGTCACATCCGCAGTGCAACGGTGGCGAGTGCCCTCATTCGCCCGCATGTTGAAATTACATGGTTTAGCAGACGACAGAACTCAAAGACTTGCGACCGCGACGCCCCTAGCATGATCCAAGTACCTAAAACCGCTAGATTCCTAGCAATCATGTTCGGGTGGCAACGGTCACGTGATCCAGCTCGGTCGCCAACCTAGCAATTTCCGAGCCCTCGGGCGTTTTGTTACGAAATGACCACCCGAATTCGCTATAATATATGTTGCGCTTTGCACTCTGCTCTGTGTAATGCTGCTGTTGTGAAAGATCCACTCCTTCATCTTCGTCTTGTGTCTTCTTTTTCTCTCTGCTTCGCGCTGCTGGCTCTGCCGCCTTAACTCCCTCGTACCTCCGAGGGAGTTTTTCCACGTTATTTTTTTATCGCCTGGGAACAGTTCGGCGTTATCATCACACACCTCATCTCGAAGCAGCAGCCAATGAGTGCAGGTCGTACGCGGCGACGAGCCCTGCCTCAAGAAAATGCAGTAGGTTCGCTCATAAATGCCATCGCTTGTAAAATATTATCTGAAAGTTTTCTGGTGGGTCATCAATTCTCATGGCTCACCCATCAGGTGTCATAGTTGATGGTCCGGCAGGCCTAAGGTGGCCGAACAGCTGTGTGTCTGCAAAGCAAGACCATGCAAAAATACTCCAAAAGCCGGGAGACGACAAAAAAGTAGAGAGCTCCTACTTAACATAACAAAATAACAAAGTTTACTCAGACGTTTCGTCTGTCATGCGACGGACATCATCAGTGTCAAACTGAATGAGAGATTACACAACCGGTCGCTATTTAAGGAGATGAGAGTATTGTTCGGGAAGGGGGCCACGGTTTTTGTCACAAACCGAGGGGTCACCGCGTATGTGCCAAGACTCTAGAAGCTTTCTGGGCCCCCATCTGTGTTCTCGAGCCAAGGTCACTGCGTTGTCGAAGTCAAAACAATGTCCCGTGTCCCAAGAATGTTCTGTAAGCTCCGTCTTAAACCGTGTGGAGTGCGTCGCGCTCTTTGTGTCCCGCTTATGTTCCTTGAAACGAGAGTTCTGTTTCCTGCCTGTCTCGCCAATGTAGCACGTGTCACAGTCTTGGCATTGTTGTTTGTAGACCACTCCAGACTGGTCTTCCGGGGGCCTTTGGTTTCGATATCAGACTTCAGAGTCGAACATGCGGTTTGAGCGTACTCCTGATATCCAGCGGAAGCAAAGCCCGGCGGATAGATTCAGAAACGCTGTGCCGATAAGGGAGATTGTAGTGGAAATCGAAGACAACCTCCGCCACATCAAGGACTCAACTGGTGCCTATCGTCTCGTTCGTTGGGTCACCGACATACAACCAGAGGACGGCATTTCGGCCCGAAAGAACTCACGATCACGATCATCTTATAAGGCGAGCGTGAGGCTGAAGCCGACCCACACTCACGCTCAGGCTGATATGGCGCGTGAGCGCGTGCACCATGAGCGCGATACTGGATCGCACTCATCCTCGCGCCACTGTTTATCGCAATCAGAACGTCGAACGAATGAGTTGATCGCGCATGCAGCGATCATCATGAGCGTGATTGCATGAGTGCGATCAGGATATCAGGCAAAGGCCGTTCGTGTGATATCTAGGCATTATCGCACTCACGCGATCACCATGTGTTGCGCTGTTTGCACATGGCACCTTGCATACAGCAAAGGCAGGGAGGGTGTGAATTTCGTCTTGTCATTGTGCTTTCGGGCGAAAAATAGGCAAATCAAAGATCGTAATGGCAATAAAAAGGTGTTCGAGCCCGGGTGTGGGTCCTTTGGGCACTGGTTGTGCAGGCAACAGGTGTTGCTCCACTGCTGGAGCGAAGAATCATGTCTGATCGCGTTGGTGGGCTCCACACCATGGGTTACTTCGTTGTCCCCAATTGGCTGCGGGACCACTTCAATTATATTGGCAGCTCTAGTGACGGCTAGAAAACATTTATGATGTGTCTTCACTGTAACACGCGAAAGATTGGAAAGAGAAGAGCAGTGGGAAATTTCGAGCACGGTCACAGCACGCTGTGGATCTTTCCACAGCCCTCGGCACCCAGGGTGTCCTTGACACCACGTTCCTGGTGCCTGAAGTTCGGCAGACGTCTGAACTTCATGAGTATCTTGCGGAGGAATATGACGAGCAAGATGTCTGTACCTTTTGGAAACACGACACATATCATAAGCTGGGTCGTCTAGCGGAGGTCCGCTTTGGCATACCGGCCACTGCCGGTGGCGTCGAACGCCTTTTTTTGGTGGCCGGTGCAATACAAAGGGCGCGACAATCCTCACTTCTCCCGACTACAGTGGAAAAAGTCATCTTCGTGGCGGAAAGCGTGAATGGATCAAAAGGGCAGGAAGCCGGAGAAATTCCACGACGCAGCTGAATAAATAATTGGTATTAGAAGCACAATGTAGGCTACCGATCATGACAGATTTCCTAACTGTCGTGGTCATTGGCCCTCTCGTCACCAGTATGTCTACATGCCGAAGCAAAGTGCGGCAAGCAGAAAACGAGACACACCACCACATGCCGACATTGCCAAATTCTAGCATCATGACAACAGAGATTTGGTCTGGTCACCCGGCAACAGGTTCACAACGGCACAGTGGTCGGCGAAGACGAGATACGAAAAATTAGAGAGAGACGTCGGAGCATGATAGCAACAGTTGTGAAGCCATCCAAAGACGAACGTTCTGCAAATATCGCCTCTTATATTTGAACTTTATGGGCAGGGGCATGTTGAGGGTAGACAGCAGTGAAGCAGAGCATCAACCATAATATAAAACTAATCAGAATGGGACTGGACACTCGGCGTTGCGAACACGCCCAGAAAGTGCGCGCTTCTCTATACTTTGCGCTTTTGCAGGGTAACATGATCGCGGTGATGACCGCGATCACGCAATAATCGAGCTCAGGGCAAACAGCCTGATCGCAATCACATTGTAATTCCCATGAGTGCCTGCAGAGGCGTGGCATCGTTATCGCAATACAGGAATCACGAAATACAGATTACTGCCGTGAGCGCGATCGCGATCACCACAGGTTTTCCTGATGTTATTTCAACGCGCCGTCATCATCGCAAGGGCACTTCAATGACGATTGCAGTCACAGCCACACTCATCGCTTTGGTGATCGTGATGGCGGTCATTGTGGGTTATCGCGATCATGCGAGATTTCGCCGAGGTTTGCATACAACCTATCCAAATACTTGGTGAAACTCATAGCTCCGGACACCGGTAACAACAGCCTGACGATTCGCAACTCGAAGGAGTTTGTAGAGTTGGTCCGGACGCAAGTTCTGAACTAAAATGTGGTTATGGTATACTTTGAAGTGGTGTCTCTGTTCACCAAGATCTCGCGGTACAGGTGGCGGAGGCACGACTACGCCAGGACAGCAGCCCGCCAGCTCGAACGTCGCTCACAGTCGAAGAGATGGTTATTCTTTTGAGGTTTTGCATCAGTCGGACGCACTTCACCTTTAACGGCAGGACTTAACACCAAATCGAAGGTTGCCTGATTGCTAGCCCCGTGTCAGTCACGTTAGCTAATCTTGTCATGGAGCATATTGAAGAAACTGCCATGGAACGATTTTGCCACCCGGTCAAGTTCTACCACCGCTACGTCGCCGACACGTTTGGGATTCTCAACAGTGACCACGTTAAAGGGACTGTAAAGTAAAAAATAACCCTCATATTTTTGCCCAATCTCGTGCACAACATCATTGTTTGATAACACACAGAAAGCATTACTTCTCAATTCGGCACATTTTTTACGTATAAATATTTTGAAGATTGCTGGAACATGGACGGTGAGTCTGCATGGGATCACTCTGATTTACACATCGCAAAATAAACTTCGAGAATAAACTCCTCGAAATAAATCACGAAAAAATCCACGTTGTAAAGATAAAGCCGTAAAAATCAACTTTTGCGATACAAAAGCTTCATATTCAAACTTTCAAAATAAATAAATAAATCGTCTCTGATTGGTTGACAGGCACGACAGCCTCAGAGCAGCGAAGGCTTTTGGCTCCCGCGTCTCAAAATAGTTCCCCGCAGGTGAGGCTCTTTGCGGTGGGCTGGGAACGAGAGTATCGAGTCTAGACGAATCGTTCACTGTATTCTCCGCCGGCTATCAGGATTCTGTTGACACTGCAGTTAATGTTTTGTTCTGCTGCTCGCCTGTCAAATTTGAGTATGTCGAACTCTGAATTCGTGTCGTGTCACCAAATGAGTTCCCTGTGTTGGTGCCAGCTATGGTGGACACCTCCTATATTATGAACATTGTCACGAACATCGCCATTCTTCTGCAGGGCTGCCTTGGTTGTGAAATCGTAGAGTTGAAAAGTGACGATCGACGAAAAAGCCTGATTCCGATACCGTGTGGATGTGTTGTGTTTGTCCGTATGTATATGTTGGTGTGTGTTCCAGCCCCAGAACGGTATAATCGTGAAATCGGAACCTGCCTATGATTTTCCTTGTGAGCCTACGTTCTGATAAATGCAAGGAACAGGTACTGGACAGACTCTCGACATGCATTTCTGCAAATAAGCTGCATATGAATGTGAAGAAACTGTTTGTTTGTTTGCAACAAAAATATTTTCTCTCGGATGAATAACTTGAGTCAGCAGAGGTGCCTTATTTTTGCAATCAGCGTACGGTATGTCAAAGTGTAACGAAATAAGATTCTAATTTCAGGACATCCACATTGATTCGCGCACCTTCTTCGACAACGACCTCCGACTACCATCAGCCTGGACACCAAATCACGGCCGAGAACACGCATTAGACCTGTACATTAAACAAGTAAGCAACGAGATCCTTCGCGGTATTTCCCAAAGCTCGCGTGGTCACAACCTCACTAAAACACAGCGTGACATCATCAAAGCGCTAGCTGACAGAGATAATATCATTATCAAGCCCGCAGATAAGGGTGGGAGTATCGTCATCTGGCCCACAGATACATATATTTCTGAAGCTCATAGGCAAATCAACAATACGCAACACTACCTCAAACTGGGCCATGACCCAACAAAGGAGTACACGGCGCTAATAACCCATACCATACAGGACCTCCACGAACGAAAGCTCATCACACGTGACGACCTCAGATATCTCACCCCATCAAACACAGACGCAGGTCGTTTCTATTTACTGCCCAAAATCCACAAGGTACACGCCAACGAGCTCTATACTGCTGACATCCCCGGCAGGCCAATTGTACCTAATAACAACACACCAACAGAAAGACTCTCGAAATTCCTGGACCACTATTTAAACCATATTCCGACAACACTGCCATCGCATGTACAAGACACACCGCACCTCCTCAGACTAATCAGAGATATAAACAACACTCGTACATTTGGTGGGGACACAATACTGGCCAGGCTGGATGTGACATCACTCTATACTAACATCCCACACAACGACGGAATCGCAGCCCTCTGCAATACCCTTTCTACAACAAACACCAGAAAAGACACGGAAACCATACTCCCTCTAATGGACTTGGTCCTTAAACTGAACTACTTCGAGTTCAATGGCGAATACTACCTACAAGTACACGGTACAAGTATGGGCACACCTGTTGCACCCACATACGCAAATATCTTCATGGGGTCCTTAGAAAACAAAGTTCTCAGCTCCCTCTCATTAAAACCCACGGTGTACCTTCGATACATCGATGATATACTGATAATATGGGAACACGGGGAACATGAATTTCAAAAGTTCGTAGATCTACTGAACACCGCGCATAGCAACATAAAGTTCACATCACACCAGTCAACTCACTTAATTAACTTCCTCGACACCACGATATCACTAGACAACGGCAACCTCATCACAACCCTGTACAATAAGCCAACTGACAAACAACAATACCTTCACTTCAAGAGTCACCACCCGCGTCATTGTAAGGTTGGAATTCCTAATGGGCAGAGTGTAAGACTACGCAGAATTTGTTCAAACGACACAGATTACGCTGAGAAGCGTGACGAACTCTGCAGTACACTTGCCCAAAGGGACTATCCAGACTCCCTCCTAACCGAAATCCGTCGCAAGGCACTCACACTCGATCGAAACGAGGTTCTGGAAAACCGAAAAAATCCCGACGCGTGCCAAATAAGCTTCATCACAAGATATTCCAACGCACTTCCAAACATCAAAGCCATTCTACAGAAGCACGAGCCCCTCCTCCAAAGCACTGACCGACTTAGCAACATATTCACAACTCCCATACAGGTGACATACCGACGCGCAAGAAACCTGGCAGACTCCTTGGTCAATGCCAAAATCAGCAAAACGAGCGCCCCGTACACGGGAACACGACCCTGCAACCTCCCGCGCTGCAAAACATGCAAGCACGTTCAACACGCTAACTCCATCAAAAGCACTGCGAGCAATTACACCCACCCCGTTAACCACGCATTCACATGCATAAGCTCCAATGTCATATACTGCATTGAATGCGGCGACTGCTCTATGCAATACATTGGTGAAACCGGCCAACAAATGAACAACCGCCTTACCGGACACAGAACCGACACGTCCAACAAACTCCCCAAAGCAGTCGCCGAACACTTTAACGTTCCTGGTCACAATATTGACAACATTAAACTATATATTCTAGAAACCGGGTTTAGATCCACACGTGACAGACGTGATAGGGAGTCTTATCTCATATACAAGTTCAACGCTCTTCACCCGCCCGGTATCAACAAATCACAAGGTACCCTAGAAACACTTCACAAATAAAATATGCTTTTCCCTTCTACCTTCAATATCATCTGTTATGTTCTGCATGGCCACTGCTTTCTGCCCTCTTTATTGCATGCCACAACTTTGTATTACAAATATATACTTTAAAAAATCCCTTGCTCGTTCTGGAATTTTCCCCACGTAACCACTAACCTCCTTATATTTCGCAATGCTTGCCAATTCTTGCCTGTTGTCCCGTTTCGTCCACGTGTTCGTGAACCTTCCATTTTTCTGTAACCGGTCTGTAGCCTAGATCACTACGTTCACATAATCCCCTCAACACTCTAACAAAGCAGCCATTCACTCCGGCCGTAGGAGCCCGTACGGACCCTTTCTTCCCTCCGGGCTGTTGACCCACAATTCGCATGAACCTTTAAACACGTCACACCTAATCCTTTAAATACCATGCCAATGATGAGGACGGTGCCCAGAAGAAGAACAGTCTCTGTTCGAAATATCGGCGGGTTCTGTCCTGAGGCAACTCCCTCCCTACATCTCTACCGGCTCGCTGGATTTCTACCCATCTACTTCATTTACTTAGTTTGCTTGGTCGATGGTAACTGAAGGTGGCATATTTCTTTCCTGTGATTTTTTTATTGGTTTGTTCCAGCTAAAAACAAAAGCCATACACTGAGCAGCAGGGCATAATAAAGCCCCCCATAAGCATGACTTTGCCTCTTTGGGTTTGGCAAGCACGGCTTTGCCTCCACAAGCGTGACTTTGACATAACTGCTTTGTACCATGATAAAGGGTACTATGACTGTGTTCGCAGTACAATTTAAATGCTAGATTGGAGCCCTCTATTGCGTGCAGATATTCTGATGCCTGCAGAGCTGTAAGCTGTTCTTCCGGGTGAAAGAAAGCTTGAAGACTGCATACGTTGTGGCTCACTGCCAAAGAGATACGGTTGGAGAAGAAATTACTGGACATAAAGCACAGTGAGGCATGCTCCACCCAGGCCACAACGAGGTACAATTAATTTGAGCCACCTTCTGTTAATGCAGCAAAAATACGTATTTCCACTGAAAGAAAGAATGTGTTTTTTTTTTCTGTTGTGGTTGAAGGGCACACGAGATCATAATAAATTGTTTCCAAAAGCTGTTACGTCGCATTCTGACATGATCTGAGCCAATATGGTCAGCTGATGCTATAAGATCTACACAAAACACATGCCAGCGGATTCTGAACATGCTATAGGAGAGGGTATGCCCTTGAAATGATGAGATTTGTTCACTTTTCAGATGACTTCAGGTATGTGAAAACAATCATAAATGTTGACAAAGCTGTTATGAAGCAGAGGATGCAACTAATCTGTAGAACTGGGCAGAACAGTTGAATGCAAAATTTGTTCAAAGTGCGCTGTAGCGTCATAGAGATGGGATATGAATGAGCTGACGAAACATTTATCTTGCGTAAGAACAAATACACCTGTAGGTTCTGGAAAGGCAGAGTGTCGATTTTCGCAGGAGACAGCCACAAAGGCTTTTTTTTTCTTCCTACATGGACTCAAGTGACGAACAAGCTGCAGCATATTATGGTGACATTTTTGTTTGTTTGTTTTTTAAATAAAGCTGTAGATTTTCAATATGTTATAGGAGAGGACTAGTTATACAAATAAGGAAATATTTCTTCTAGACGACCTATATGTGAATGTACTATCTGACAAAAATAAATTTTTCGCAAGTGCTTGATATTCTCAAACACTTGGTTAAACAATGAATATAGATCAGCTTGATATTTTTATGTGAAGCTAATCACAAGCAATCAGTTACACGCATAAATAATCTGGGGCTCCTTCAAGAATGCTAATTTGCCGGAAATTTATCGTAAGCTTTACCCAAAATGTGTTCCGTCCTTGAGTTCTCACTACGTCGCCAGATTTATTCTCGTTCTACATGCCCTTTGGGATGGCAGACCCGTGCTTCCCCTCTAACACCAGGCAAGGAAAGCGCACAAATGATGTATATGTAGATGTCAGAACGAACCTCGTAAGGGACAACTTCATATTTCGGCACAGTTTAATGCGGCCTCATTGTTCAAGAAAGCAAAATGATTTACATTCGATATATGCATTGTCTAAAAAATGCACACACTTTTTTTCAGTGATATTTAAAGGGAGACTCCGGGACAATCCGAAACTATTATAATGGCAGTGTAAATATGTCCGATACATTCTTCCAAAATGAGAAATACACTTGGTTTGGCAATATGGGACTCATTATGTTGGGGAACAAACGACAACGACATCATTTCTGGTACGTGCGCATCTATGCATGCGCACCCGCCCACGTTTTTTCATTCTCAGTAAACCTGTTGCACCCGCATTTTTCGGCCGTCTGTCATTGCAGATCCAATAGGTTATGGGCCCAGAGTCACGGAACTGACATCTGCGCTGCACAGGAAAGAAAGCTGCTACAGGGCCAACCGCTGGAACTAGCTTCGTCTCTACACAGTGCTCGAATTGGTTTCGGGACAGCAAGGAGATGGGAGAAGCAAGCAAGTTTTCGGTCGCGAAGCTGACGGACGGTAATTACCAGGCGTGGAAATTCAGGATGAAGATGCTGCTAATACGGGAGGAAACTTTCGTAGAAGATGAAGCCCCGGAGAGACCAACAGTTGCCTGGATTGTCGGCGACCGGAAGGCGCAGAGCACCATTTGCTTAAGCATTGACGACAGTCAAATAGTACACGTCTGCAAATGCTCGTCGTCCAAGATGATGTGGGAGGAACTTCGCAAGGTACATGAGAGGGCTAACCTGAGCAATAAGTTGTACCTTTTGAGGAGGTTGTACCAATCGAAGATGGACAGGGACGAGGACATGCAGGGCTACATACGGCGTGTTCCGGAATTGGTGGAGCGCTTGCGCGGCATTGGAGAAGAGACTACCGACTTCCAGGTTGCTGCTCTTCTGCTTAGTGGGCTTCCTGACAGTTATGAAGCTCTGGTGACCGCTCTTGATGCTCATTCAGACGGAGATCTCACGCTAGATTGCGTCAAAGGGAAGCTGGTCGATGAATATAACCGGAAGCAAGGGTCTGCTGCCACTACGGGCGACTCAGAATCAGCGCTTCGATCAAAGGCCCAGAACAGCGCGAAGAGCTTAGCCACGGCAGCCGCGACGAAATGCTTCTGGTGCAAAAAGATTGGCCACTTCAAACGAGATTGTCCGGACTGGAAAGCACAACGGAAAGGCTCTCGCAGAACACGTACTAAGCAGCGGGCGCGGACAGCCGTATCAAGCAGGTCATCCTCTCCCCATATGGCCTTTGCTACCAGTTGTTCTCCTGGAGACTGGTACATTGACTCCGGCGCCACAAGCCATATGTACAAGGACCGGCAATTTTTCACGAAGAGCTACGTGGAGAAGACGGAAACCATTACCGTCGCAAACGGGCAACATGTCTCTTCGGAGGGCGTTGAGAATGGCATTCTTTAGTGCAAAGTTGGCGAATCAGAATTCCATAAAGTCCGAGTGGAAAATGTTCTCTACGTTCCGGAGCTCGAGAGCAACCTTCTTTCAGTCAAGAGGCTCGCACAGCAGGGTAATGTAGTGACGTTCCAAGCAGACCGATTCGTCGTGACCAAGAATCGGGACGTGATTGCGACTGGTGAGATTCGCAACGACCTTTACACGCTTTTGACGGCAGGTACGGGTGCTGCGCACATAACGCAAGTTACCAGTCACCATGACTGCACTCACGTGTGGCACCATCGCCTAGGGCACCACCATTCAGCAGCTCTAGAAAGGTTGCACAGGGAAGGCTTGTGAAGCAGTGCAACGAGCCACTTAAATGCACCAGTTGTTTGAAGGGCAAGATGAAACGTGCTTCCTTCCCTTCACACGCGTCTTCAAGGGCGGAACATCGTTTGGCCTTGGTGCACACGGACGTCTGTGGTCCAATGCCAGTACTAACACCAAGCAAGAACAGGTACTTCATTACCTCCACAGATGACTTTTCAAGGTACACGGTCATTTACCTACTGAAGTCCAAGGATGAGGTTCCTGCGAGGGTGGAAGAATATTTGGTTTTGGTTTCCAACAAGTTCGGCAGGCATCCGAAGACACTGCGTTCTGATAATGGGACAGAATATACTGGTGGGAAAATTGGAGAAATCCTTCGAAAAACTGGCATCGTACTCCAGACGACGGTCCCATACAGCCCGGAACAAAACGGTGTGTCAGAAAAAAAGAATCGCACCCTTTGCGAGAGCGCTCGGAGCATGCTGTTCGGTGCCAGCCTGCCAAAGACTTACTGGGGTGAGGCTGTTGTTACTGCCTGCTACTTGCACAATCGGCTTCCGAGTAAAGCGGTTAACAAGACTCCCTACGAGCTGTGGAACAGCAAGAAGCCGAACCTGGCACACCTGAAGATGTTTGGCAGTAGGGCTTATATGCACGTCTCAAAGGAACACCGCGACAAAAGGGACGCTCGTGCCATTGAAGGGACCTTGGTAGGATACAGCGAGACACAGAAAGGATACCGTATACTAGTTGGAGGTACCAACAAGGTGAAGGTGTCACGCAGCGTTGTTATTGACGAGGCTCCAGTCATGAAGAAGTTCTGTCGTGAGTCCCAGGCGGTACCACCTACGCTAGCACGACGAGGAGGCTGTTCATCGGACTTTATTGCGGAAGGTAACCCCTCTAATGCTGCAAATGATCCATCCGATGAAGTGGTAGTGGAAGTGCTGTCGCCAGCGCCTGCTCCGCAACACAGCGTAGGCGCTGACGTGCAAGAAAGGAGGTAGGAGCTAACATGCCAGGGGGGTCAGCAAGGAGCAACAAAGGAGCTCCACCTGCTCGGTTAGCGTACACTACCGCGCAGACTACGACAGCCCCTGATCCAGTCAGTTGGAAGGAAATGCAGAAGCTACCTCCCTCTGAAAAAGTGAAGTGGATGACAGCGCCGAGGGAAGAGATGGACTCGCTACACCAGCTTAACACTTGGGATCTGGTGCAGCTACCGCAGGGAAAACATCCGTTTGGCTGCAAGTGGATATTCAAAACGAAGCGAGGTAAACAGGGGAACGTTGAACGCTACAAAGCGAGGTTGGTCGCACAAGGTTTTTCACAGAAGTACGGCGAAGACTACGACGCAACGTCGCTCCTGTCGCAAAACTAACAACCTGACGTGTACTCCTAACCATCGCTGCGATAGAAAAGCTAAAGGTCCGACACTTCGACGTTAAAACTGCTTTCTTGAATGGCGATATCGAAGATAATATATACATGAAGCGGCCTGAGGGATTTGTTCAGGAAGGGGCAGAGCATCTCGTCTGCAAGTTGAAAAAGTCATTATACGGGCTTAAACAGGCCGCGAGAGCCTGGAACGTAACAACAACGCAAACAACGCAAACAAGGTACTACTCGAAGAAGGCTTCAGGCGTGCTGATGCCGACCCCTGCCTCTATTCCCGAACTGTAGATGGTGCAGTGATGTATATTCTCTTGTACGTGGACGACATGCTGATATACCACCCAAATGACTCAACTATTACTGCAGTTTGGAAGGACCTTAACAAGCATTTTGAGCTCAAAGACCTTGGTCACGTCAGTCACTACCTTGGAATTGAGATCGAGAGACGCGGGGATAATCGCTTTCTTCTTCACCAGCGGAATAGGATCACCAGCCTACTGGAGAAGTACAAGCTTGGAGAAGTTAAAGGCAGTGGCATCCCTATGGACGCGTACTATCCGAAACTCACTGGGGATGACGACGTACTACAGAGCAACGAGATCTATCGCCAAGCAGTTGGAGAGCTCTTGTACCTGAGCACGACAACGCGCCCGGACATAGCGTGTGCAATGGGGTACCTGTGCCGACATATCAGTAAGCCCCGCCAGCGCGACTGGACCGCCGTTAAGAAGGTATTTCGGTACCTCAAGTGTACGTTGAATTGCAAGCTGCAACTGTCTGGGGAGGGAGGTGCAAGATTGGTATGCTACGCAGACGCAGACTGGGCAGGTGACGTCAAGGACCGTAAATCAACAAGCGGCTACTTCATTAGTCTAGGAGGAAGCCCTGTTTCGTGGTCCAGCAGGAAGCAGACGTCCGTGGCGCTACCATCAATGGAGTCTGAATACGTCTCAGCGGCGCATGCGTCACAGGAAGTGCTGTGGCTGCGACAGTTGCTCATCGACTTCGGCCACAGCATGGACGAGCCGACGTGTTAGCTCGAAGACAACCAGGGTTGCATCAAGCTGTCGGTTAACGAAGGCATTAGCGCGAGGACGAAGCACATTGACGTACGTCATCATCATCTGCGCGACCTAGTTCACCACATAGTCATCGACCTCCGGTACTGCCAAACTAGCGAGATGGTCGCCACCAAGCCACGCCACGCTTACGAAGCCACTGTCGCGAGCAAGACTGCAGAACCTCAGGGGCCGTTTAGGCCTCGTTGATGGCTAGTCGTCGAGGGGGGGGGGGCGGACAAACGACAACGACATCATTTCTGGTACGTGCACATGTATGCATGCACACCCGCCCACGTTTTTTTCATTCTCAGTAAACCTGTTGCACCCGCATTGTTCGGCCGTCTGTCATTGCAGATCCAATACATTAGTTGCCAAAAGAGCTGGGAAGCTCAAAACGAAACCGAAACTTCTGAAGGTTCCCTCTGCTACCTCCTGTACCATGCGTGACTTCACCAGTAGTCTCGTGTGGGCCACCGGCTGATTTTCGGGCACGTGCTTTGTAACTTCTTAGTGTCGCATGGATGACCAGTCGTCTGCTTCTTCGATTTCGTTCTAAAACATTCGCCAGCGGTAAAAGCAAGACCTACAGAAAGCCGTACATGAGGAATACCGGTGAGGTGAAGCACAGCGTTGCTGGACTGCTTTACCTCGGAGGAGCGCCTAATCACTCGAATCAAAATATTCATTTCCTAATCATCTGGGCCACTTGGGGATGTGAAATTGTATTCACCGAAATATCATAGGGTACGGATTGATGTCGCACTGTTACCTCAACACGTTTTTGGGGCGGAGTTTCCCTTTAAGAGAGTCAAGCTGCATCTCTGGCTGGTTTTGGCTGGAATAGCACAGATTGATAATAATTGTAATAATTGGATGTTTACGTCGCGAGACAACTGAGATCATGAGCGACGCCACAGCGGTCGATCTGTGGATTGCTTTTGCCCACCTGAGGGTTCTTTAACGTGCGATGAAAGCTCACCACACGCCACCCCGTATTTAACGTCCCTCGCGGAAGACGAATAGCCCAGATTGACAGTTACACAAGCAGATGTTTGCCAGCATTGAAAATATAAAGGAAAAAAGGCATTTTAAAATGCCTAAGTATGCCTCACTCAATTTACTACTTTTCATAGCTTACACCTTGACTTTTTTTATCCTAAACTGGTTTTATTGCCAAAATCTACGAGAATGACCGTCATCACATTAACAAGTTTCAACTGTATACCAAGTAATAACAAACATGGGCATACTTTTTCTGCAATCAAGATGTGAATTACATTGTTGAGTTGCAGGCTTCAGTGAAAAATCACTGCTGAGTGAGTACGGCACTGCTAGTGACGCAACATATGATTCCAGTGTGTTTCACCCCACCCCATGTTATTCCATGAGCAGTTAGTATCAGAATCAATGAGCTTGCATGATACACTTATGAAGAGTAATTTCATGTGTGCCGATAAACACACTGCAGTGCTAATTTACAATGTAGTTTGTGGCTGTGGAGCACCCTCATATTCAGTATGCCATGTGAACTAGGGTAGCATTTTCCGCCATAAACATTAGATGAGCAAAGATCCCAAAAAATGTAACCACTCTTCCACCCTCTCACGTGCATTCGACAACCTGCATTTTTATTACTGAGAGGTTCTCTTCGTAACAAGAGGGAAAGGGTGCTGGAAATGTGGCACATGTTCATAAGATGTAGACCCAGGGAAACAGAAAAAAAAGGACAGCATATCATGATCTCAATCATGTCATTCTGTCCGTGTTTCTGTCTCCTGTTCTGCATTTGTTAATCTTTTTGTGTAGTTACTGGATTTTAGCCCAACAGCAGGGTTCACCAATTAGAGAACATCCAGAACATGCAAGGCATACATTTCCGCATTCTGCGCATTCCTCATTCAAAAAACGTTGAAGAAGTAACCATGCGAACAAACAATACAACAGTGAAGCTGGCTTCAGTACCCTACAATATGTTACATGTAACAATATACAGTATGCCTCAGTGTTTCCCAAACCATGTGTCAGGACCCCCATTGAGGCCGCGATAGCCCAAACGGGGCCCAACAGAAAGCAGATCAAGTGAGCGCAATATGCCTCAAAACCAAGGAAACTATCTCGCTACGACTGCATTATATTGAAGTTGTTTTACAAAAATGCAAGTTCAGTTCAGCGCACAATCAGTCGGGAAACAAGCTAACTCGCATGTCCATCTTTGTTGATGCACCCACGAATCCACAGGAAGACTGCCGAAGCTCTCCCACTCATATTAAGTACCTGTAGCTTGAACTGCAAACGGTTTGGTGTACACTCCACAAAACGAGAACAGCTGATTGCTGATTTCATGGGCGCGGCCATGCGAGCCGAGAAGGACTGTTCAACAGAGGAGTAATTTATAATGTGGCGCTAGTCGTCGGTGCAACAGTTTCCAGAGTAAACCAATCTCGATCAGCTCAGATGACGCTTTTTCATTGTTTTTTCTTTCTAGTATTATCATTATTGTTTCATTTCCAATTCTAATTCCGATTCCAGCTCAACCGCTCAGCGTGCTGACACTGGTGCAACGTAGAGTCAGTAAATAGCGAGAACTATCGCTTCCCTAAGGAGAAGAGTACTTGAAGTATATTCGTGTTTTGTGATTCGTTTTTGCTCTCTCTACGTTCCAGAAACATACGGTTTCCGAGCCAAGACAATATAGTTGCGAGCCCAGTTGACATAGAGAAGTATACACAGATCCCGTACCGTGAAGACCACGACCACGAACGTTGTTGCCACGATTTCGGTTTTGGCCCATTTGCATGTCAAAATTCAAGGATGGATATTTTAATACACGTACGTGAGTAGTCAGAAAAACTAGCGTATCTCGCAGTGCCTATCTAGCAAAACAATTGCTAGATACGCTAGCTAGCGTATTTAGCATCAACAAACAAGACCGCCCCCGTCCCCGTCCCATCCCGCTCTTGCGAATGTTAATTAGGGCTAAACCACGTGAGCGCCAGCCCACAGATACCGACCTCACTGTATCATCTGAGGAATTAACCACGTGGGCACCAGCCCACTTTCACGACTACATCTGGTAAGCCATCCCTGCCACATGCCTTTCTTAATATTATAATTAGGTGCACGCCCTACTGTGTTGGAGTAAACCACGTCAGAGTGATACCGACCTCACTGCGTCATCTGAGGAATTAACCACGTGGGCACCAGCCCCCATATCGTAAGCCAGCCTCCAGCAAGTCCCTCGCACGCGCAACACGCGCTTCTTATTATAATTAGGTTGCATGCACACCTACTATGTAAATAACTAAGACTGGGCACGCGCCTCAGTCTTATAAAAACGGTGCATGCAAACGGAGATTAGTCAGAACAATAAAAAATGGCAGACCAGTTCTACATCAATTTACTCTCAAACGCGGTTGAACCAGCCCACGAAGCTGTCGTTATACTTCTTAATAAGTTTACCTCCACCCTCTCGCAGATTTTAAACCTGACCAGTTGTGGCTGACCACGTGGGGGCACCAACCCCTTTGCTTGCCTGTAGGATGCACTCACTGAATGTCATCTTAATTGTGTAGTTCCATCAGAATGATATACCTCTTTTTTTAAACAAACTACGTTAACAATGAATAATTAGCTTAGTTATGAAATCAGAAATGTGCCATAACCGTTCATCCATCTAAGGATCTTAGTAAAAAAGAAATAATAATAAGATTACGAAGATTATTTTTTTATGGATAGTTGCACAATTCTTACTCGATCCTGCAAAAGCGTATACGAAGAGGGGAGTCAAGTCCTGTAGATCTCATAAACAAGATACAGAGGAACCGTGGACCTCCACGCGAAAGCTTGTACAAATTAAACTTAAACAAAAATCTTCAGTGTCGGCTTCTGTGTTTTGTTTATTGGATCCCTGCAAGGATAAAACGATAGCTCGATTCATACATGGCACAACATTGTTCAAATATTTTTTTTCTTATTACGTTTTAAAGTCGACAAGTAGGACACCTCGCTATCGTCTGTCGGTGTCGCCTTTGCAACTCGAAGACAGGAAAAATAATTACTATGCGATACATGTTGCGCCGCAGGAAAAATAAGAAGAAAAAAAGACGCAGTATACTAATGACAGCTACCTCCATGCTGACTGCTTTGATTTCTGAACAGAGCGAGCCAGCCCGGGTAAAGCCGTAATTACCTCTCAAGGATAAACGATAATATCACTTTCCTCATCACGTCTTTGGGGCGAGACGGTCGACGCTGCACTCTCATAGGCAAACGAAGCGACTTCTACATAAGACAGTTCGTCCGCAACGCTTTCCGGACTGAGCTGGAATGTCAAGTAAATGCCACTTGATTGTTTTCAGGTGGATTCACTTGACATTCGAGCTCAGGTTTTTCCGTGCGGGTGTTTGACTGGAAAAGCAGACTAAGGTGAGTACATGCTTTTTTCTGTTCTCTTGTTATAAGTTCTTCCCCTGTGAGCGTGCAAGGTCACAGCCATTTATGGAATGCATGTAGGTGAAAGAAAAAAAGAAAAGAGGTTCATTCCTTCCCGCTGCCGACATGCAATCTTTGTGATTTTAAAGTGCACCTTCTTAGATCATCGCAGTAGATGAAATGAAAAATAAACGATTGCAAACAGTACAACATTATTTTTTTATTTAGGACATTGCATTGCGTTGTATGTTTTGGAGGACATTGCTAATTTACAAGTCGGCTTCACCTACCTTCTACGTGCGTTGCGGGAAGTCAACGTTAGGAAATGCTCAGTCTTGCTGGATTGCTTGTTTCTTTGCATTTCAATTCAGCGGAACGGTGTTTTTTTTTAATTGTTTGACTTTGGTTCTTCATAAAACATATTTTCCAGTTCATCGTCTTTGTTGTAACTACTCCGACGAGGTTGAAGGGTCATCTCACATTTTGGGTTTGTAAGATCGACTTCTTCTAAGCATTTTTTAGCTTCTCTCTTTCATTTCATCTTCGGGTAACAACAGAACACTTCACCTGCACGTCAATGGCAAACAGGTCAGAAAGAAAGGAATGTGTCTACCTTCATTTGTGAGATGTAGCTAGTCTTCACCCAACTCCTACATGCATTGGGGGAAAGCCTACTTTAGGAAATGTTCAGTCTTGCTACTGCATGTTTCTTTGCATTTAAACTTAGTGAAACGGTGTTTTTTTTTATCGTTTGATTTTGGTTTGACATAAAATATATTTTCCAGTTCATCTTCCTTCTTTTGCTGTAACCACTCCGAGGAGGTTGAAGGGAAGAGTTTGACATCTTTCTTGACAACAAGGCAAAAATGTGTGCTATACAATGAAGAAGAGGTGGAAAACTTTTTTTTTTCAAGTTAATCCACTCGGGATTCCAGATGAAGATTTTTTTCTCCGTGAGAGTGTTTGATTGGAAAGACAGACTGTGGTAAGTACATGGATTTGCCCTCCTCTTTTGCAATATATATATATATATATATATATATATAATGCTTTTCTATGAACATGCAAGTCATTTATGGAAATGCAAATATGAGGAACGACAAGGTTTCATGCCTCCCGCTTTCAGTGGCGACATGCAGGTCTTTGTGATTTATGGAATGCTTTCCTAGCCCATTAGAGGAAGTGAAAACGTTTGCAAACAGTTACAGTTTTTTTTTTTAGATACAAGGACAGTGAGATCACAGCCCTTTTAGATAGTGAGATTCCATAGCCAGAGTGATGTCGACCAATTGTTCTGCCAAGAGAGTAAATGTTGCCTGGGCAGCGGCGAAGTTTTAACTCACGTTCTAAGCACAAACAGCATACATCTGAGCATTCGTTATCATAATAGGTCCTTGTAAGATTGGCTGTCTCTAAGCATTTTTGCAGCTGGCGTGTTTCGTTTCGTGTTAGGGTAACACCAGAACGCTTCGGTTTACCGTTTTCACTCCAAATGCGTACCACAAGCAAGTCAGAAGGGCACGAATGTACATAAACATATTTTTCCAGTTCAGCTTCTTTGCTGCAATTGCCCTGATGAAGCTGAAGGGAAGAGGATGGAAGCTTCGTTAGCTCGATGATCACCACAACAAGCAAAAACGTGTGCCACACAACGGAGAAGAGAACACACAAACATCTATCCATGTCTGTTCACTCACAATGAAATGAGAGGGCTTAGTGTAAATGTACATTTTTATTTCCCTGATACATGAGCGGTGATTATTTTTTTTATGCTCCATTGTGCACCAGTCGATGTTTGAAGAGGTCAAGTGTTAGCTTGCTGATGTAGCCTGTTAAGTAGTGCCAACCTTCAGACTCGGCTTGTTCCATGAAACATAGACTCTCGGCAGCAAGATGCATAGCGTCAACCTCGTCAGCATATGTCAAAATTTCGTCCACGTGACGTGACCATTCAGCAAGTAAGGCAAAAGGTGATTCCGAGGCAAACGTACAGGCGGTGTGAACTCTGGCATACATTGTTTTTGCAGTTTTCCAAGTAACCCTGTCAGGAGGTTGATCTGGCAGCGCTTGAAACAACACCATATCCGTCACAATTTTAAAAGCTTCCACGAGCGAAGTTTTGCCTACTTGTGTTAACCCACATTCCAATATCTCTTTGTAGGAGACGTGTTTGAGACGACACACAGGCTGCATCAGAAATTCATGTGTGTAACCTCTTCTCCATCTGCCACACACATCTCTACCTAGCACAGGCTGCTCTTCATCTGCGTCTGATGATGACAACCATGCACCATCAAGCCGAGGATCAACCTCAGGCCATGTTGTGTCATCGGCGGCTGACTTGTCTTGACTGGTCATTACAAACCAAGGTAATTTTCTGCGATCCACTTCTTGTCCAGACTGCCAGTGAACTGAACCAAGTACTGAAGCTTCCCATTTCTAACTCGTCGTTTTATGATCTTCTCTACTTTTGGAACCTCTCTCACTCGTACAATTTCACTCTCATAAAACCCACCAATGATGTCTTCATTTTTAAGATCACGTAATAGGTACGTGTTAGGATACCCTAACTTGATCGCTCTCACCAAGAAGAGTTCTGACGTAAATGACCCTAAATAACGTTTTATTAGCTGATGTCTGTATTTTGCAATTCTCACTACGTCTCCAATACTGTAGCGCGGCTTTTTTGGTGGTCCAACCGGGCTGGGGTACAGTCTCTCTCGGAAAATGTGCTCGTTTTCTTTCTTTACGTCCACTGGTCTGGCAGAAAGCGATCTGTGTACGCGATTGTTGTAAGCTTTCACTACTTGAGGTAAAATGTTCACATATCGCTTGTGACCCTGGAATGTGAAGATACGGTACAGTGTGGTCACAATTGTTCGCTGAGATCGCTCGGCGATACTGGCCTTCATAGGAGAATTTGTATGGATGAGCCGGATCCCCCTTGCTTTCAGAAACTGTTGTACCACCTTGTTTGTAAATTCTGTTCCACGATCTGTGTGCAAAAGCTTGGGTGTCCCAATTCTTTTAAAGGCAAGTTTAAAAGCTCGAATAACCTCGGGAGATCGTTTATTACGAATAGGTACAATGGCAAGAAGCCGAGAGAAAGCATCTATACAAAAGAGCAAATAGCGAAAACCATCGTTCTGGTTCTTTAGACTTTGCAAATCCTTTAGGTCAGCCTGGAATAGTTCACGAAGTCCAAGTGCAATGGTTTTTCGAAACTTCGTGGGTCGCTTGTATTCCTTATGCAAACTGTACACATCACTTGTCTCCAGAAATTTAGTGACTTTGTCCTTCTTTTCGCCAATGGCTCGAGCAAGTCTCTGCACTCCACCAAAGCTGCCGACATGTTGTGGGTCATAGTAGGCTGCCATTAGTACTTCTTCCTACTGCAAACTCTAAGAGCATCGAGTGATAGATAAGCGTTGATTGTAGCTGAAACGTCTCCTCTCATCCAGGGAGGTTGCCTGTTGTGAAGTTCGTACTTCAAAAGCTCAACAATAGATGAGTGTGGCACCACCTTTCCGTGACAGATAACTCTTCCGTACTCGTCGTAAGCCAGAACCGTTGTCATCAGCTGAAGCATAGCTAATACCTTTTTATGACGTCTTCGAGGGAAGTGCGACAGTATTTTTTCTTCTTCGACATAGCCTCTCTCCTCGGAGTTCAGTACGGTGTCCATGTGAGCTGTCGTGCGCGCTTCGCGGCTCGTGTGAGCGGTGGTGACGCACGTCGAGGTGTGGAAGCTTCACTTACGGAATGAGGTGAAGGAGTGGCCAGAGTTTTCTCTGCTGTATGTTTTTGAAGACGAGATGTGTGCACAATAAGTGCTGGTAAGTTTAGCTTGACCAATAGCGGCAAAATCCGATCAAAATAGGGTGGTCTTTGAACATTTCTTGCTTTCGTCACGAGATAGTATACGAGGTCAATTATATTAGTATTGTCTACTCGCTCACCGTCGACAATTATCTGAAATGTTTTCCTATCCCATGAGATCGTTGGTTCCAGAAGACGTAATAGGTTTTCTGATCTGATTTTATAGCCACGGCTCATGAATCAACGACAGTATTACTTTTTTCCTTGGTCTGTGTTTCCTCTTCTCTCGCTGTTGTTGAACCCAGTGTAGGTGTGCTCTCACTCACAGTGGGATGTAGCAAGGAGTGAAGATATTGGATTATCTCTTTTGCTTTGATATCGTCTGGTTCATCTTTCTTCAATATCTGTGGGATGGGGGTTTCCCGGTAAGGCACAAGCTCGTATTTCTGCATCGACTACACTCCGATTGCTTTTGCTATCGCCCTTCCACCTAAAGTCGAGAGGAGACCCAGCAAAGGTGGCAAAAGGAACTGTAGAAAACCACCAGATTGTTTCAATACCTTTCGAACTTTCTTCACTCCTGTAGTGTCTCGTTTTGCCAAAAAGCGGATAGGTGTTGCATAAGGTTGCAACTGATTTCTCACTCTTGTAGCTACCTTAATGTTTCCTTTACAAAGATTCATACAAATCTCTCGAATAGCAGTTAGTTGCTCTCTCGTAGCATGTTCCAGGAGAAAATAACGTTGCTCCGGCAACTTTGCATCAGCAAGCAACTGAAGGAAATGAATATTCTTCTTGACACGTTTCATGTTTTATATACTATTTGTCGCTGGTCGTCTGGAAATATATTAGTCCACACCCTAAATTGGTCTGAACAGTTTTGGGATAGGTCAATTACAAGGTATGAATATGGTTTCTTGCAAGCATCTTTATATATACTTGGCAGTAGTTCACTTTTCTTTCGACCAAACAGTTGTCGTGAAAGTATTTGCATTTGGTCCGGAGTGCGGGCGGAACGACATAAAATTAAGGCACTGCTGTTAAACTGAATGCATCTATACAGAGGATCATTAATAAATAAATATTGTGTTATGAAAATAGCTGAACAGTTGAGGTGGTGACAGCCAGCTACATAAAAATTGCAGATTTCTTTGAGCCTTTGTTTGTCAGCTAAGCAATCATCAAATATAATTAAAGAATTTCTTACAGTATCAAGATTAGTAGGAATATCCTGACTGAAGGTTACCTCTGGAAAATTATCAAAGATTGGTTGTTTGTACAAGTATATGTACAATATATGATCAAATGGTTTGTCGAACACAGCAGCTCTATGTTTAATTAGACGTGTAACAAGTGTCGTCTTTCCACTCTGGCTTTGACCTGATATGGTCATTGAGACCGGAGTGGTAAACCTATAAGGTCCAACCTCAGCCATCTTTTGCAAACGAATGAAGCATGCTATGAAATCACAACATTACATAAAGGAAGGTTACAGCAAAGACGAGCCTGTACATCACTCTCAGATTGGGTAAACTGAAATACAGACCTTCAAGGTTGTAGACATTCAAGGTTGCGCACAGCCATGTTAGTTATCAGACCAGGAGCATTCCATAATGGAAGGTTACAACAAAAAGCAAAGACAAGTCTGTGCTCTAAGCTTGCCCAAAGTCGAAGTACACACGTTCAAGGTTGTAGACATTCAAGGTTGTGCACGCAGGTATGTTAGTTACCAGACCAATGAAGTTAGATAGGACACGCTGAAACATGTCTTCACGTATAACGTTGCAAGGATGTAGACGTTCAAGGCTGTGCACACATGTTAGAGAGCTGCATGCAATCGCTATATAAGAGCGGACATAGAGAGTGGTTCTTCATTCAGAACGTCAGACTGAGGAGGTGTGTTACATATTCCTGTGGAAGATGTAAGAGTTTACAAATCTATTCTTCTCTTTCAGTTCATTCTATACAGCAAGAGGAGAAAGCAAATTGTCATCATAACAGCGAAGCCTCCATAACACAAGTAAGCTATGTCATCCGTCATGGAAAAGTTGGATAAACTGAAAAAATGTGGTGACGGTGAAATTCAGAAAATGAGCAACATACCCAAAAACGAAAAGTTCGAAGTGCTGGACATTCAGAAAATTGACACTATGTATGGCGAGGCAGTATACGTGGAGCTCCGCATGGAAAACGACAAGCCAGTGAAAGTGTATCTACCTGGACGCTTCAAAAAATTGTCGGAGGAAGAGCTAGAGGAAATGCGATTGCTTCCAAATCTCAAAATGGAGAAGAAAGAACGGTTTACCAAAGATGGTAAAAAAGTCATTTCGCCAGATATTATCTTCACCAATTCGAAGAGAAAGTGATGAGATATGGTGACGTGTCACTTATGCTCCCAGCACGAACGGCAGTATTATGCAACAGCATTAGGTCTTCAGATTCACTTGGCAAATGTTCACAATCTTCAAGCCCCCTGCATTCCTTTTTGTGAGACTTTGTGCACACTGCGAAACTATACTAATCGGTTCGAGCTACATTTACACGACAGGGACGTTAACGGACATGATGTTACAACCTTTTTTCACGAGTACAGACAGTACATTGCTGATGTCTTACGACACTTTGGTTTCCCACTGCGCTATTTTGTATTGCTTAAAGTGGAACTTGGTCGTCACACGCCAGACGATGAGTTACAGTTCGAAATTAGTTTCGTGCCTTCCAAAGTAGTGACAGTATGGTCAGAGGCAGATGTAGAACCTTCTATCACTCAAGTGACTGCTGAAATAGCACAAAATTTGGAAAACCTCGAAGTAGAAGGTTCAGGTTTTTTTCTCTTTCGCATTCATGCCTGTATCATGAACATTGGACGTTTGATGCCTCAACTGATTGGATGTGCCCAGTTTGAGTTACCGCAAGAATTGAAGCATAAGTTTCGTTCTCTGTTGTGTGTGGACTTTGGTTTGCATGAAGATGAGCAGAACATGTATTTTGCCTTCTCTGTAATAGCTGCACTGCATCCTGCTACTGGTTATCGCAGGCGTAGGGCATCTTCCCAGATAACACAAAATGATCCGAGGAATGTCTTTGGGACGTCCCTCTGCGGATGTTGAGGACGTCCGAGCGATGTGCGAGTTTGGTTCAATAAAAGTCCGAAACACGTCTTTATGAAACTCCGATGGATGTCGCTTAAATGTTACAGGGACGTCCATTGTGATTTCTACTGGACTTCTAGGAGTCCTTATTGGGACGTTATGCATTCACTCGAAGCGGGCTTCCCTGGACAGCACGTCAGCTTTGCAGAGGTGCTAGCCTTATTGTTATTACCGCGTTCAACATGGTAGAGGTTTTCAAACAGCATCCATCAGGACATGTGCTGATCGATGCTGTTTGAAGGAACCTTGTTGAAGAGATTACGGTCATCAAACAACAGAAAATGCTCACTTGTTCCAACATAATCAACGCTTGTCCTTTATTAGTTCCCCAAACGAGTTTACATGTATAATAACAGTGATGAACAAATTCAATAGCTAAGGAAGTGGCGGATCCAGACCATTGGCTAGGAGAGAGGGTGGACCCTTTGTCGGAGCGCGTAGTGGGGAGGGGAGAAATGGAAATGCAAAGCATAAACTAATGTTGTTGTTTTTTTTTGGGGGGGGGTGCGATAGCCCAACCGCCCCTCTCCCAGAAACGTCACTGCACTTACCAGAGTATAAAACCAGGGTTGCATCAAGCATCGTAGCTTGCTATTGGCCTACTTCATCACAGATCACTACTGTAAACACACACAATAAATATTGCATCACTAAATCCCCATCAGAAAGTAATACGAAAAAATATCCGATGCATACAACAATCATCACTGTCCTCCTTCAGATTCACTGTGTGTTGCACTCCCCCAGTAACTTATCATGCGTGGTGCAACCTGCACTGTGCAACCATGCTGAACTTGCTTGAACGCTTGCTGAACTTCAAGGGTGGCATCATTGAAGAAGCACCCTGACCTTCTGTCAAGCAGCCTGGAAACAAAGCAAAAACGTACTCAATATTTGCAAAATCCATACCTAATTTATGTGTTGCACAGTCCAGGAATCTTGTCCTATCAACCAAGCGGCGTCGCACACAAGCTCATACACGCGCCGAGTCGGACAAAAAATGTTGTGTAGAGTGACCAGATCATTGCTAATCAAACAACAGTACATAATTTCACATTTAAGGAATTCGAATGTAGGAATCGGCTACATACCTTACTCGCCATCTTGCTCTCGCCTGTACCTCACAAGCTATAGGCCGGCACACGCACTGCCAACATGGAGAACATGCCAACGGAAATTTGCCTTCCCGCCACTTTCAAAGATCAGTTTCAGCAACACACACGTCTGTACTCGTCCTCATAACGTGAGCAAACACTAGGAAGTATTACCACAAACGTAAACATCACCGAGAAGATTGATGTCGACCGCAGCGGTGCTTCGTATTCTGCTCGGAAATGCGATGGAAACTCAATCAAACCAAATGGCATCAGGGATCCGTTGTCCGTTGTCGCGCGGACGCCTCACGGCCTCACTACCATCAGACCATCTGCTCTTTCCCTCTTTCTCTCAACAAATAGGGAGAGTGAGAGGAGCTCGCGCTGCTTCGCACTCCGACTAATATTTCTGGGGCTTCCTTAGCAAAGAAAAACAACAAGTAGAGCTGCGTTGTACAAGGGACACGTCCCAGGAACGCAACTTCTGGGACCTGGGACTTTGGGACATTTTTAGGACGTCCGAATAAAGTTTCGTGTTGTCTGGGTTCATACAGACCATATATTTCTGAGTATGTTTTTCCGAAAACATTCCCGGTAGCTTTCCCAAAAGAGGTTGAAGCATTCGAAAAAAATAATGGTATCAGTATCAATGTGTACGCCTACGAAAGGGAAGACAAATCTCTGTACCCCATCAAGGTTGTCGATGACGAGCATGAGAAACATGTGGATCTGTTGCTAATCGACTCTCATTTTCTGCTTATCACAAATTTTAATGGATTATTTCAACCTAGTGGACGGTTTCATTGCAAGAGGTGTATGATGGGCTTCTCATCAGACAGAATCCTCAGTGATCATTTAAAGATGTGTTTGCATCAGAAGGTTGCTAAGACAATTTACCCTAAGAAGGGAGAGACGGTAGCATTTGCCGGGGAACATCTCATGTCAGAAGTCCCTTTCTACTATGTATATGATTTTGAAAGTGTTTTGTCACCTTGTTTGGAGGAAACAAACGTGTATGAGGATCACTGTCCTTCCTCATTTTGCCTTTTGGTTATACGTGCATCCGACTCACACGTGTTGCAAAAGCATCTTTTCCGTGGTCCTAATTGTGTCACAGTATTTATGGAGCTGCTGCGGAAATTGCATGACGAAATTTTAGAATGGATACATGCTTTTGCACCTCTAGAAATGACCGAAGAGAATGAGCGTCAACATACAGCAGCCACTCATTGTAATATCTGCAAAGAATCCTTTGCTAAAAGACAAAAAGTTCGAGACCATGACCATGTAAGCGGAGAATTTCGACAAACAATATGTCAGACGTGTAACCTGAAACTGAGAGTGCCACCCAAGATTCCAATCATTGCACATAATGCTAACTATGACATGAGTTTTCTCCTGTCTCATTTACATCTGCTTAAGAAGTCAGACATCAACGTGATTGCCACCAGCTGTAAAAAATTTAAAGCAATTGACATCGGCTCTTATCGATTCTTGGACAGTTTGAGTTTTCTGAACGCAAGCCTTGAAACACTGGTGAAAAATCTACGTGATAAAGGTGAATCCAACTTTCAATGCCTTCGCCAGTTTTTTCCAAATGAGGAACACTTTCAGCTGGTTGTTCGTAAGGGGGTCTTCTGTTATAACTTTTTCACCAGTTTTGAAGCCTATGATGAGCCTTCGCTACCACCTCGAGATAAGTTCTTTAACATTTTGAATGGAACCGAAGTAAGTGAACAAGACTACAACCACGCGCAGAATGTGTATGAAAAATTTCGGCTCAAGAGTCTTGGAGAGTATTCGGACTTATACCTTCTGACAGACACACTGCTTTTAGCAGATTTGTTTCAGAACTTTCGAAAGTGGACACTCGATGTGCACAAGATTGAACCGTTTCATTTTGTATCCCTTCCAGGATTAAGCATGTCTTGTGCACTAAAAATGAGTCAGGTAGAAGTAGAACTAATTAACGACCCCAACGCGTACCTGCTCATCGAGAATGGCTTACGAGGAGGTGTCTCACAGTGCTCCCTGAGAAAAGCAACTGCGAATGTGCCAGGAACAGAACAGTTTGATCCCGAAAAAGAAAAAAAATAATTAACTACATTGATGTAAATGGCCTGTATGGAGCAGTCATGAGAGAACCATTGCCTTACGGAGGATTTGAGTGGCTCACTGAGGAGGAAATATTTAACTTGGATATAGCTCAGATACGAGATGATACCCCTGTGGGTTACTTTCTTGAGGTAGGCCTAGTGTATGACCGAGCAACTCATGAACGCCACAGAGATCTTCCCGTTGCCCCTGAAAAAATGTCTGTTCGTTATGAGCTATTGTCAGACTATCAGAAGGCGCTCATGAAGAAGTTCAATCTTCCACAGAAAGCTACCGAAGCAAAACTGTTGCTAACATTATTTGATAAAGAGAGGTACTTTCTCCACTATCGCAATTTGCAACTGTATCTGCAATTGGGGTTGCGTCTCACTAAAGTTCACAGGGTTCTCAAGTTCAATCAAAAGCCCTTTCTGCGATCCTATGTCGACTTCAATCACGAACTTCGGAAGCGAGCTACAAACGCATTTGAGAAAGAGCAATCAAAGCTAATGATTAATAGTGTATATGGCAGTATGCAAGTCAGGAAATTCGTAAATTGTCGCCTCACAGTAACAGATGAGCAAGTGTTGAAGCTTCTACGTAAACCAAACTTGAAACAGTTCCGCCCTCTGAGCTCTCACGTCATCTTGTTCCAATTTAGTCAGTCTGTTCTTCGCATGAAGCAACCGCTGTACCTGGGCTTCACAATATTGGAATTGTCTAAGCTGAAGATGTTTGATTTTTATCATAACCATCTTCTCCGTGTAGCCCCTGATACACGACTGCTATACATGGACACTGATTCTTGCATTGTGATGCTGAGTGACGATAAAGTACTCCACGAACTAGCTGACGAGCATCTAGACAACTCTGGATATGACCCTGATCACCCACTTTATTCGACAAAAAACAGGATGGTACTAGGAAAGTTTAAAAATGAGCTTCCTCGTGATCACATTCTTGGCTTCTGTTGTCTGAAGCCAAAGCTGTACGCCCTCGATCTGTGCAGCAAAAAGCAGTACAATCGCGCTAAGGGTGTTAAACGATGTGAAGCACAAAAACTCCACTTCTCTATGTACACGAATGCTCTCGAGCAGGGCACAATTCATAAAGTTAAACAGAACCTCATTGTGCACAAGGACAATGTCAACAAAAGTGTGTCAGTGACAAAAATAGCCCTCAATCCACTGGATACGAAACGCTTCATTTGTGATGATGGAATTGACACGCTACCTTTTGGCTATGGTTGCATTTTTTTAATGTGTACGGATTGGTCTCTCTAATGAAGCGATGGTGTTGGGGTGTGCACCGTCACGAGGTTTCACTACAGAGTTGGCATACGGGAGTAGGAGGGAACTCATCTGTTATCACCCCCGCAACAGATGTTGCCCTTCTATTCCTGGTCCCACAGAAAAAAATTGTAATAAAGATGTTACATCCATATGGCTATGGTTTGTCATATATTAGAACAATGTCATCTTAGAACCATGAACTAAAGCTATTGCATTATTCCACATCTATGGTTGTCCGTGTGGGATTATTTACAACTGTGAGTTAGGAGCTAGAGGATATTTGTTAGCCACGAGTGATGACTAAGCTGAGACCTGGTCTGATGAATTTCATGTCTTCCTGAAGTAATGTGTAGCTCTTGATGTGAGTGAAAGAGACAGTTTGCTTTCCCATATTGCTGCATGCATTTGCGATGGAAGTAACAACTGACTTTGTCTGCAAGTCACTGTTTGTAAATGGACCGTCTCAGACGAATTTGATTATATGTGTGTGAAATAACCTGTTTTCTAAGAATTTGATTATAAGAGTATGTGATAATCAGTTTCTAATAGCATGTATGTAATCTATAACAACGTCTTTGTTTGCAAGTCACTGTTTGTAAATAGCCTATCTCAGATGAGATTTTTTTTTATTACCAATGATTCATTATATAGTGTGCAAATTAAGTTGACAAATAAAGCTCTTTTCAGGCAAACTGAAATTTTATTGAATGCTCATAGTACACTACAGCACGACATATCCTCTGTTTTTCTTGGGAAATTTTTTCGAACAAGTGTTTCTATCAATCTGTCATTGTGTCTGAAGACTTTGGTGAAAACTTCTGAGTGCACTCTTCAAGAGAGAAACCACAGGCTAGAAGACTACCTACATACAAGCAGTACAGTACACATGTAGCAGATTCATATCCCTGAAGTCGCTTTGCATTGTAGTGAAAGGAAGATGTTGGGTGAATAAACTGGTAGATTTCTTTGCAAACTGGTCGTATGCCGTAGCTGTCGAAATAAGAAATGCTGTTGTTCTTAGAGATGTAACATAAGGTCCAGTGTTCTCCAGGAGAGGATCTAGGAGCTGTGTTTACAACATACAGCCCTGGTTCAGCTTTTTGACTTGCAATTTCATTGCATGCAAATGTTCCACGAAAGAGTGGCCTTGTGCAGTGATTTCGAGCAAAGGCTGCATAAAATTCCCATTCCTCCATTTTTTTTCTATACGAATTTGACTCGTCTGTCTTTGTTGATTTCTAGCACACGAGGTGTTTCTGAAACAAAGAGAACTGTAACAGCCTCTGTAAGATTTCCACCAAATGTTAGGGTGAGACGAACATTGGCTTGTACCACTGGACTCAGCGACTGCACTTCCACATCTGGAGTGAGATGGTAGTAGAGCATAAACGTTTCTTTCTCATATGCAGCCGGAGCTAGAGGTATGTCTTTCCGCTTCAGCTTGTGAAGCAAATTCATATATCCTTTAGAGTAGATCGATCGTTGAAAGTCAAAGTCATCTGTGTACTGTTGTCCACCAACATCAAGCACAGCTCTCTTAAGCTTGAAATTTTCAAGTTTAAATGGATTCCTTTGTCTGTTACCCTGGTAGGCTTCACTTCTAAGCATCAATACTGTCAGCTTTGAGGGAACTCGTTCACTGTAAAGGTCATCGAAAATCACTTGAGATTGATTTGGAGCAATTGTCCTGTACTTAATCTCTAATCCTCGAAGGAGGTATGATGCTGGAGTTGTCTGAAGTCTTCGTTCGATGCCGACGAGTACACTCGGAGAAACCTGCACACGTCGCAGGTACAACACAATTCGTGAAAACTCTATAGTGTGTTTTTCAGTCTCGCTGGCAGGTGCAAGAAGTCGAAAACCATCTGTGTTCTGACGAAGGACAACTCTTATGTCGACTCCATTGAGAAGAAACTTTTCCTGTTGACATATATCACTGAAGATAGGGGAATAAAGCTCGCAGAGTGTCGAACCTTTGGTCCGTTTGTAGCGTGCAAAAATTCATTTTGCCTCAACAGGAGCGGCAAAATTTTCAGATTCTCCCACTGGATCTGGTTCGTAGAGCATTGCAGAGAGGGTGTGAGTTTGAGTAACATTATTAGCATTTGTTATTATGTCCAAGTATGAACGATATGCATAATTTTCGAAGTTTGAAACCAGTGTCGAATTAAGGTAGACGTGGACATGATGAAAGAGCGAGGATGCAAATGCTTGCACAGGTATCACACTATCTGGTGTCACTGTACTGCCAACTGTACTTGATGCTGTATCTCCATTTTTCCGTACAATTTTGCATTGAATGTGTAGAAAACTAGACTGCAAGTCAAAGAATCCACCTCCGAGACCTGGAACATTATATTCGATTACACCACTTGCTGTAGGGGCAGAAACTGAAAAAAAACTCCACATATTCTGAATTTTCCAAGGAAAAGTTTGTTGGAGGAAGAGAAAACAGTTCCAATTGGTTTGTGGTGCAGAGGCAGGAATTCTTATGTGCTATTGCGATGCTAGACATTTTCTGTAGTAAAAAAATCGACCTTTCTTCGCTTCTTCAGGGATTTTACTGACCGACCCACCCTCTTACGTTTGCTTTTATTGTTGACAGATTGTTTTCTTTTCCTTCCTTTTCCTCTGAGCCTCTGAAGCAACTCGTCACGTGTTGAATGGATTGTACGACCAACTCCTTTCCTTAGAGCTTCTCTAAACGTTGATCCCTGCTTAACTTCTTCTGCTATGTGTCGTCCAGTGTCGAGGAGCTTTCGACTCACGTAGGGAGCTACCTTCTTCGTTAGTATAGGTATAAACTGCTGCACTAAATCAGAGAAATAACCAGATCCGACTTGATAAAGAGGAGCTGAATAATGTGGCAGTGGTTGATCACGTCTGCCCGTACCATAATGTGCTATGCAACAGGGTGCCTGTGTTATATACATTTTCGAAAATGCAGTGTCACTCCAACACGTCTTGAGCCGGCAATGAATGGAATGAAATCACCTATCTCGTTTGCCAGTTCGATTTGAATGGTGGTCAGTTCTTTTGCTATCACATACTTATAGTAAAGATTAGTGAAAGAATATGAAATCACTTCATTCCGACTCTGCACTCTGAAAGGGAGTAAACGGAGAAGAGGTGCCTTGATATCACCGACAGCTTCATTCTCGATGATGTCACTGTAAATAAAGATATAATTTTGTGCTGGAAAAAGACAGACATCTCGCTGGGCTACAGCAAAACTTGAGAAGGTTGTCCTTTTTCCGAATCCAAGCATCAGAGCCAAATATGGATGAAATGTGACATAACCCTCGCTACGACCTTCCAGCTGACAAACTCCATTGTATGGATTATAAAACAAAACACGTGCACTTTCTGGTAGCCCTAGCTTTGTTCGGTATGCATGATTTATTGCATCAACTAGGTCCTTTCCCGACTCGTAATACCCTTCTGGAATTTCATATTTTGTTGTACGTGAGCGGTACGTGATTAAAGTAATTTTTTCTTCTGTATCCTCGTGATACTTCATACTTTTACTGGTTGACCTTCATCCACTTCCGAACATCCAATAATCTTTTCAGGAAAACCAAGCTTGGCAGAGAGAGCTAGGCTCAACTCAAGTCCGGTATTGAGTGGCAGTTGTAGCTGATAATGTCCAGTGACACGTATAATCCTTGCTTGGCTTTTTAAATGTTTCGTTAGGAATTGTCGAATTGGTAAGATAATGTTTTCTCCTGCGCGAAACTTAATTTGCTCTGTTGTGAGTGTAGGAGCAAAGAGACTAGTTTCAGATATAGCGTTAACAGTGTCCGTGACGTTCTTAATTGCAAACGGGACATTCACCTCTGTCAGGGCAACTTCCCACTTCCCATCTAAGTGCACGGGATGAGCAAGTTTAACTCTGAACTTACTCATCGTGTTATTAGGAAATACATCGGTGGAAGCGTTTGAGAGTAAATTGATGTAGAACTGGTCTGCCATTTTTTATTGTTCTGACTAATCTCCGTTTGCATGCACCGTTTTTATAAGACTGAGGCGCGTGCCCAGTCTTAGTTATTTACATAGTAGGTGTGCATGCAACCTAATTATAATAAGAAGCGCGTGTTGCGCGTGCGAGGGACTTGCTGGAGGCTGGCTTACGATATGGGGGCTGGTGCCCACGTGGTTAATTCCTCAGATGACACAGTGAGGTCGGTATCACTCTGACGTGGTTTACTCCAACACAGTAGGGCGTGCACCTAATTATCATATTAAGAAAGGCATGTGGCAGGGATGGCTTACCAGATGGAGTCGTGAAAGTGGGCTGGTGCCCACGTGGTTAATTCCTCAGATGATACAGTGAGGTCGGTATCTGTGGGCTGGCGCTCACGTGGTTTAGCCCTAATTAAGACTTGCAAGAGCGGGATGGGGCGGGGACGGGGGCGGTCTTGTTTGTTGATGCTAAATACGCTAGCTAGCGTATCTAGCAATTGTTTTGCTAGATAGGCACTGCGAGATACGCTAGTTTTTCTGACTACTTACGTGTTTCAAAATTTTTAAACGTGGTGTGTATATTTTAACAAGGACAGGCTTCCGTATCGGTATCTGGCTTTTGTTCAAGACGTCCTTGTTAGAGTTAATTAATGAATTTAATTGATTAGTCATCCTTATTAGCCATTAGTCTTTACGTCGAAAAGGGAAAAAGGAGAAACACTGTCAAGGAGCCCGCAAAGAGGGAATCACACACGTAACATGAAAAACGGTTAGGAGCAACTAAGATTTATTTGAACAAGAACTTTCGTGCAAGAGACTGCACTTCTTCAGGTTAAACAACTAAGTGCGACACAAGTATATATACCAAGAGAACAGATGCAATCAAACAGGTTTCCAGAACCAAGTAAACTGAAAACAACCAGACAGTAATACAATGCATCACGTGAGCAACCGTCACATAAGAATCAGGAAAGAGAAAGTGTACGGGTAAATGAGACATTCGGAGAATTGGGGTTCAAAAGATTTGGTGGTGAAAAAGCGGGGGCACAGGTGGATGTCTAGCCGCGTACGAGGAGAACACAGCTTTTGTTGAACTGCGTGGGAAGGTCCGGGTGACCTTATGGGCTGAAGGGAAAATGGAGATGAGAATGCTAAGAACAGAAGGTGAATGAAGTATCTTAGCTGGATGATGGGTTGAATAACTGCAGAGGACCGCCATGAACGTTTAGTCCCCGTGGTTTTAAAGAAGAAAATTTAGAAATGAAGAAGGACTCGCGATTTTTGCGTTTGCAATCGGTGGTGTAGCCAGATTCCAGAATTGCAATAGACAGGTGTGTGTCCATGTCGTGCTCGGGAAGATCAAAATGTATAGCAACGGGAGTGGGCGATTATTGACAATGTCGGATTTATGACCGTAAAACCTCTGACGCATGGTATTGGAGGTTTCGCCAATGTACTGAACATTGCATTTCATACATGTTATTAGATAACAAACGTTAAAGGAGTTACAGTGCAAAGATTGTTTAATTTGAAAGGTGTAGTTGTTTATGGTACTGGAGACCGAGGTGCAGGTAGAAATAAGGTTACAGATTTGGCAGCGTGTGCCATTGCAGGGACCCGAACCAGGTGTTGTAGTACGGCGCAAACGCGAAGAAGTAAGGATATTCCGGATATTCCTTGACCTGCAGAATGTGACAATGGGGGCAGAAGGAAATAGTTCTTTCAATTTTTCGTCACTGTGTAGAATGTTAAGATGGCGCTGAAAAATAGTTTTCGTGTTACGAAGGGCTTTGTTGTAGGGGGTCACCAAAGTAATATTTCTGTGTTCCTCGTTAGGTTAGCTGGAAAGAAGTGCCTCTCTCTCCAGCGAGCATGAATTGGTAAAAGCATTTTCAATTAGATTGCTGGGATAGTTACGCTTCCTGAAATCAGCAGACATTTCGTGAGCGCGTCTGGGGAAATCGTCGGTATTGGAGCATATGCGCTTGAGTCGTGTGAATTGCCCAAAAGGAATATTTCTTTTCTGGACATTGGGGTGATAACTATTAAAATGAAGATACTGGCGTCTATCGGTTGGTTTCTTATAAAGGTCGGTGACGAGTTTTCCAGACCGAATGGAGACAGTGACATCAAGAAAATTGATTGAAACAATGGAATAGTTGCAGGTGAATTGGATAGTGCTATGCAAGGAGTTGAAGTGTTCAAAGAAAGACAACAAGGAAAAGTTGTCACCTGGCCACACAACAAAAATGTCGTCGATGTATCTCAGGAAAATGAGCGGCTGTACGGGGAAGGGCCCTCTTTTCAAATTGACCCATGAAGAGGTTTGCATAGTTAGGTGACACGCGTGATCCCATCGCTGCGTCATGTACTTGGACAAAATGTCTGCCATTAAACTCAAAGTTATTATACTTTAGGACCAATTCAAGTAGTGCCGCAGAAGTGCGGAGGATGTCGGAGGGAAAAGAAAGGAGAAAGGATTCCGCTGCGTTCAGGCCCTCATCGTGGGGGATGTTAGTATACAATGATTTTACGTCCATGGTTACCAGTGTCATATTGGTCAGATCTGAGAACTGGTTGTTGATAGAATTAATTTGAAGGAGAAAATCATTTGTGTCTTCGACTTATGAAGGAAGTAGCGGAGGTACATGTTTTATACAATGGTCTATCAGAAGGGAAATCTTTTCTCTTGGTGTGTGAATGCCTGATAATATAGGTCTGCCAGGGTTATTTTCCTTGTGGACTTTTATAAGAAGATAGAATGAACCGGGATTAACGTTTTTAGGCTTGATGAATTCTGCTATGCGGCGTGGAATTAAATTGTCATTAACGAGCGCGGAAATCTTTTTGTTGATGATTTGACAAAACAAGGGCGTAGGATCATTATCAAGTACCCTGTAGAAAGTAGTGTCGTTGAGATGTTTATTGGCCTCATTAATATAGTCGGAAGTGTCCATGACAACAATTCCCCCTCCTTTATCCGCAGGCCTGATCACTATGTCATCCCGTGTTTTAAGATTACGTAAAGCAATCCTCTCAGCTTTGGATAAGTTAGGAGTTTTAACGTTAATTGACTCAACGACTCGCTTATTGATATCGTTATAGACCGCCTTGATGTAGTTGTCGATCATGGGACTAGTTTGTGATGCGTCAGGGGTCCAAATGTAGGGCTTCTTAAAAGGGTTCGTGTTGGTAATTGCGCTGCCATGAAAAAAATGTCTGCAAATGCATCCTCCTATACCTAAGCTTTGTAAATCATTGAGTATGTCGAACTGATCAATAGAAGGTGGGGTGGGGACAAAAGCTGTGTTCTCCTCGTACGCGGCTAGACATCCACCTGTGCCCCCGTTTCTTCACCACCAAATCTTTTGAACCCCAATTCTCCGAATGTCTCATTTACCCGTACACTTTCTCTTTCCTGATTCTTATGTGACGGTTGCTCACGTGATGCATTGTATTACTGTCTGGTTGTTTTCAGTTTACTTAGTTCTGGAAACATGTTTGATTGCATCTGTTCTCTTGGGATATATACTTGTGTCGCACTTAGTTGTGTAACCTGAAGAAGTGCAGTCTCTTGCACGAAAGTTCTTGTTCAAATAAATCTTAGTTGTTCCTAACCGTTTTTCATCTTACGTGTGTGATTCCCTCATTAGTCTTTCTTGGAAAAGATACGCGCCCGTAGAACTCAACTGTGAAAATGACGTGCTCTCGTGGCTTTTTTTATAAAAATTTGTCCAAGCTGAAACACGCACACACACAAAAAATAAATAAATAAACGGGAACGTGCCACAAAGGCATACTTCGTGGTCGTAGCCATTTTTAATAGAGACTTTTTTTAAAAATAAAACAACTAGGACTACGTGTGCATTCGTTTCACACTTACGCGTATGCGAGTGGAGGGAAACCTTATCTGCAAGGTATTTTGGCATTCTTATTTCCATAATTCACTAAGATGTAATTTTTTTTTTCTGAAGCTGTTTTTCTTTCTTTCGAGAAAAAGAAAGAGCAGAATTTCTGGCAATCGTCCTTCATGTTCATTTTAGATATGAGATGAATCCTTCATATCTGCATGTTCCAAATTATTATCCACAGAGGTGACATCTGTTTGTGGTGTACCGTGTTTCGTTTCTCCATGGTTTCAGGTTTTTCATTACGGAGATACCTCGCTCGCACTATTCTACTTCCCTTATCCGTAAGGGCGTCGGAAGTCCTTTACGGCAAGGAGGAACAAGCCCTAACCTAACCTAACCCAACCCAACCCAACCTAACTCAACCTGAAGGAGAGCACTGCGGGACATGAAGTTAGAGATTGAGAAGTGCGGCTTATACAAAGTGGTCCTCAGAGCGAAAATTCGGGGGGGGGGGGGGGCAGAGCTACCGTGCAAATTCGAGGAGTGGTGGACAGTTCTCCCTGCCCCCACAATCCGATTTCTACGGAAACTACACAGGAGCAGCTTTCCAAGCTAGGGCGGCTCCGGAACGAACCGACAACAGTAAAAAACGATAAAGACAACAAAAAATGAAAGAAAAGAGAGGAAGGAAGCAGTAAAAAAGGTATATTCGCTTGAACCGCAACGGGACGAAAACCATGTCAAACACGTTTTTCTTGTGCCGGCCATCGTCATTTAGCACCCTTTCTGAATCCTTATGGAGATTACAGGCCCAAATAATGACAAATGAGCAAGCAAACATCCTCGCTGCTCAATTTTTGGTGTTTTACGTCGTTTGAAGTGCAAATTGTTGCGCCCACCACTACCGCTACATTCGCGTTCACCTAAAATTGCTCCTCTCTTGAACTGTCTTTGTCGGCTCGCATGGCCGCGTCCATGAAATCGGCAATCAGCTGTTCTCGTTTTCTAGAGTGCACACCAAACTGTTCAAAGTTCAAGGTACAGGTACTTAATCAGAGTGGGAAAGCCTCGGCGGTCCTCCTGTGGATTCGTGGGTGCATCAACGAAGGTGGGCATAGTTTTCGGGATGGCTGTGTGTGCGACAGCTGATATCTTTCCTCGTCTATTCATGTGTGCGTGTGTGTTCCCTGACACATATACAGTAATATAAATGTTATACTACTGTGCGCAAGTGAAGTATGCTGTAGGTTCCGGGGGTTCGTCATTGTGCAGTGAGAAATAATGCGACGGACCTGGGGACGGAAAGCACGTTAGCTCGGTTCCCGAGTGTTTGTGCGCTGAACTGAACTTATATTTTTGTAAAACAACTTCAATATACTGAAGTTGTAGCGAGATAGTTTCCTTGGTTTTGTCGCATATTGCGTTCACTTCATCTGCTTTCTCTTTTCGCCAAGTGATGTAACCCCCGCTTTGACTATTGCGGCCTCCCTAAGGTTTATGTGTCAGTTTTGGAAACACTGATATTGTTACATGTGACAGATTGTAGTGTACTGCAGCCAGCTTCACTGTTTGACTGATCATTTGCACGGTTACTTCTTTAATATTATTTGAAGAACTTTTATATGATACTGTACCATTAAATAGGATAGGAATCCATTATGGTTTATAATTGTTTTTCCTTTGCGATGTTCTCACACTAATCTTGGTGACAGGTTCTCTCTCATTAAATTCCTTTTGGGTTGTATTTCACACTGCTTACAGCATAATGTGAGAATGAGAAAATGTATGCTTCACATGTTCTCAGCATCCTCTACAGCAATTGCTCCTGGGCTTAAAATCCAGAAACTGCACACACGCACACACAAAAACTGTAGAACAGACGACACATCAAAAAGGACACGACAAAATGATTGGGACGGTGTTATGCTATACTTTTTTTTGTGTGTGTGTCTCTCTGGTTCTGCATTTTTGTGAACATGTGCCATGTTGCCGGCACCCTTGCCCTCTTGTCACAAAAGCACCCTCAGACATAAAAATGCAGACGAAAAAGTAGAGAATTCCAACTTAACATAAGAAGATAGAACAAAGAATGGGACACAGGAAGCTTCTAGAGTCTTGGCACATATGCAGTGACGCCTCGGTTTGTAACAAAAACCGTGGCCCCTCCCTGAACAATACTCCCATCTCCTTAAGTAATGACGGGTTGTGCAATCGCCCATTCAGTTTGGCACTGATGATGTCCGTCGCATGACAGATGAAACGTCTGAGTAAACCTTGTTATCTTGTTATGTTAAGTTGGAGTTCTCTACTTCATTGTCTAGTTGTCGTCTCCCGTCTTTTGGAGTATTTTTGCATAAAGATGTAGGTTGTGAGAGGCACATAAACACTGCTTACATTGCTAACCTGTCTATCACAAGACATGTGAAAGGATTGCCAAATTCAAATTCAGTAATACAAAAATGATTCTGAAATACATAATTCCAATAGAAGGGAGAGTAAACATTGGAATAACAGGTAAAGGTAAAGCACTGAAGTGTTGGCGTTCTTCTGATGGTGTATGATATACTGCTCTATTTAACCCATGGCATATATGTTGTCAAACATCAACTTCTTGCATTCAACATCAAGATGCTGTACCTATTCCATCTAAGCGACTCGTCTTTACACGGACACATGGCACGCCATTTTGGTACAAAGACTTGATATTTCTGCTTGTTGGACATATAAAGTAAATACTGTGCCAAAATTGTGTTACCTACATGACATACTGCATCTGCTGAGATATGCTACGGGAGAAATACTCGTGAAGCGATTAAAGGAAGTGCATACGAGTACATATGCTTTGCAAAGTTATTCCAAAGTTCCAAGTAGTTGTTACAAAGTATGTTGGTGTTGAATTGGCAAAGCATTAGTCATCTCATAAAGGAAACTAGTGAGAAATGCGAAGCCGCAAGCACTGTTGCATGGCCATGGCAATGACGCTTTTCACTTTGCGTACCGCGGACTGACTATGCTCAATGAGTGGTTTGCAGTGTCTTGATTGATGTAGGCCATGGCAACTACCGATGAACTTTGCACAGTGTGCAATGATATCTTTTGTGAACGAGACAAACCTCAATATATTCCCACGTAATTTTGATCCAACAATTAATTGAGTTGAGGGTTCCAGGTATTTAGGTGTGCACCTCTCTTCTGATATTTAGTGGAAATCACACAGTAGTTACGCATCCTCTAAGCCTCTCAAAAAATTGTCTTCTTGAAGCGGACACGAAAACTACCTTTCGCAGACAGTACGCTGCTGGTATACAAAACGCTTGTACAAAGTGCCTTAGAAACTGTACAAGTGACATCATACTGTTCATCATAAAAACAAATGACATCGCACTGTACAACAGAGCCACCAATTTGGTACAGCTGAGCTACGCTTAAAGCTAGGGGGATAAGTTCGCGTCTAAAAGGCACGGTCTTGAGGGGATTACGGTGGTCTCTGAGAGAGCACGCGACTTTCGGTCCCACCTTTCTTTCAAGAGGAAGCAGCGAACAAGTGCCCATTCGTGGATCCCAGCCCTCCCTTTCCGATTTGTTTCGGTATCAGTCTGTCTACCAGTGTCATGATGACATTTATATTATGTTGAGTTTCTTACGTGCTGTCCCGGACATGAATGTAGGTAGGTATGCCAATAATTCTTATTGTTATTAATCTTTTTTGTAGTTTGAATCCCTCGAAAAACCATTGCACAGCACCAGAACACAAAGGCTACATAATGACCCAGTTTCACCAACCTTTTCAGCATCTGAACTAAGATGAAGAGTCATTAAACTATCTGCATCACTAAATGACTTATTACTGAAATATTTCCCTCATCACCGATGGAAAAAAAGAAGTGTCTATTATTTATTGGCAACCCTTGATATTGGTTCAGTTAACCAGAGTTGGTGAAACCGGGCCTATGGAAGTCATCGAAACCTTCATCACATCACAAACCAAAGTTTGTTAAAAGAATTGAGTGCTAGCATGAAGTTTTGGCAATTGTGAGTAGAATTTGAACTGCTACCTATGTAGCTGCAGCATAATTACGAGTAATTCAGAAAAAGGAGTACAAAATTTGAGGGTACTCTACTCTATCTTCCTCTGCATGGTACTAAAAGCTGTGATGATTCCAAATGTTCATCGTCTTGGCCCACATTTTGCAGCAGATTTATCAGCCATTTGTGTTCCTATTTGTGGTACTGTGGCAAACTAGCCACTCCACCCACATACTAGCATTCCTAGGTTACAAATAACATGTAGTTGAAGTGTATACGAAGAGGGGAGAAAAGTCCTGTAGATCACATAAACCAAATACAGAAACCGACACTGAAGATTATTGTTTAAGTTTAATTTGTACAAGCTTTCGCGTAGAGGTCCATGCTTCCTCAGGTAGGACCTGAGGAAGCATGGTCCTCCACGCGAAAGCTTCTACAAATTCGAGGTATATAACTAAGAGGAAGGAAGAACAGAAAGAAAAAAAAAAACAGAGAGAACGTAAACAGTGAACATGTGCACAACTGAAGGCATTACGCCTTTGAAAACTGAGTGCAAAAGCAACAAAATGCATTGGATCCTCGATGTTTGACCCGAAATGCGCGCAATATAATGAATATGGTCAATGAAATGGAGCAGCGGAAGTTGAACCCGCTCCCAACGGATATGCGTTCCGAAGATCCTACCGTTACACCTCACTGGCAGCTGCTGGTACCTTTTCGACTGCTTCGTTTCATTGATCTGATTGCTTTGGGCGAAATTCAGGCTATGTGTTGTGTCATCCTCTATGTTTCTTCGCCTCACCTTCTACTGTGATAATGAGTATGGTGGGCGGATACATATTTTACAAATTGCAAGATGAGGTTAATGGCGAGACCCTTAGGAATTTTGTCGTGAGCTTTATAGAGTTGTAAAGTGGTGCGATGGGAATCATAGCGTACTGATTTATCGGTTAGCTTACGAAGTTCAAAGAAAGCTCGCGTACTTGGGGGAGTTTCACATTTAAAATGGGAAGAGGTACGCTCACCTTCGGTTAGTCAGTCCAGCGTCGATGGTCTTGTGTTCTCCAGTCGTCGTTCCAGGGCAGCTGCCTCTTGGGGGGTAGGCCACGCTGGATCCGGGACAGCTGGCGCAGTAGGTCGGCGTGACGGTAGGAGACGTCGAAGTCGTGGGAGCAGGTCGTGCAGATATCGGCTGATCGTCCGGACTCCCTCGAAGTTCGGATGGAGGCCGTCGGCTGCAAGGACCTGGGTAGGTCGTCGTCGGTGGAATCCGTGGTCCAGGTAGCAGAGGTCAGTTGAGTTCCGGCAAAGCTGGACCAGTCGGCGGTTGAAGTCGAAGGCCCTCGGGTTGCACTGGAACTCCCTGCGCCTGTCGATGAAACGGCGGCGTCTGTTATGCCAGCGAGGAAGCACTAGGGTACAAACCACCATTTCAATTCCGCCACGTGCCCGGATTTTGTCGAGGAGTCGATGGTAGTGGGTGAGTGCCTGCTGGGGGTCCAAGAGTGGCATGTCGTTGGTTCCACAGTGTAGAACCACGACGCGCACACTTGGCGGCAGCAAGTCCACTTCCTCCAAGAAGTCCATGATTCTTCCTCCGCTTCGGGATAGGAACATGGTCGGCATTGGTCGAGACCTGGGATCAAAATGATGGTGTAAGTATTTGGACTGAGAATCTCCAAGAACAGCAATAACGGGGGCAAATGAAGGATACTTCCTGACAATCTGTCCTTGTCTTGCGGTGGCCATTGTAGAAACGTAGGTCGAGGGAAGTACAAAAGTCAAACGGCCACGAAGTTTTACAGTTGTGGAAGGAAAAAGACGCGGACAACAGATTTTAGGGAAGTTCCCAGTCAACACAGTATTGTAAATTCGACGTAGAAAATACGTTGGCGATCAACGAAATAAACGCAGAATCCATGATGAAAGTGAACGTGAAATCAACAGGTCAAATGTCCGCTCGGAAATACGTTAATTTAACAAATGCCGGTCAACGCATATTTAACGTAAATGAAATGCAGATTATATGTGAATACAGCGTACGAGAATGCACGGCATCAACATAAAATCAAGAATGCCTGACAACGTTTCTTCTACGACACCATGACAACGAGAATTACGCGTTTAATGTAATTATATTTTTCTCTATTTTTTTTCTTCACCCTTTACTGTTCCTACAGACATGCATACATATGGTGGCATGCATCCCGATTCTGATATACGCTAATTTCGCAGGAAAGTAGAATAAATCATTTTATTCGTGACATATATGGTACAGTGTGCTGACTTGCCAGTACATATTATGGTTAATTTAATGGTACGTAAGGGGGTAAAAACAGGGTGCTTCACCCTATATAATGAGCTGCTTCACGGGTCCATTCTCGAGGCATCATCGCAGTTGCTGAAATCAAAATGCAAGCAATTAGTGTAGGAACAACAGAGGCAACACATAGGCATGAATTATGCACAAGACCCATCATTATTGCCTTCTTTTCTACACAATCACATAGGTTCACAGGCTCAAATCACACATGCGCCTCTTTCGAATCACTCCTGGGGCACACCGAAAGTAGTTCCTCGCAGCGGCTGCAATGTCTTTGTCACTTGCGCTAGGAAACGCCTTGCGAATGCAGACTGAAACCTATGAAAAATACAGTAGATACACTGGCGTTACAAATGAGCAGAAGGGAAATCAATAAAGGAATATGGTCTATTAATAAGCATGGAACCTGGCAATGGATTTTGGTAATACTGATGACTGTGAACAAAACTATTTCCAAACTCACTATTCAGAAGACGGGACATATGAAGTTATTTAAACACTTGCTTGTTGGCATTGTGTCCAGAATAACACATTCCTGAAGCGAACTCAAGGGTCATGAGCCTCCTGAGTATGTTTCTAGTACACTCCGCACTATTGGAGCCACCTGATGTCCAAAGCTGCGCAACCTGTACAGCAAAATGTCGATTTAGCTATTAGCCCTCGTCAAATGCATACTGCTAGCATACAAATGCCTTGAAGTTTGTGTCGTCTCTGAGAGCTCGCTCAACTGCCTGCAAGCCATTGTCGTCTGTTACGGGCAGGATACAAAAACTGTCCGGGAGTGACAAATCATCCGTTGATAGGATATGCTTCTGCAACAAGGTGCGGATGTGACTGGTTTCCTTTTTGAGTTGTTTGGTGCCGTCTGACAGCAGTTCCATTTGCTCCAGTAGCTTCCTGAACATCCCTGAAAAAAGTAGTGCTATATGATAAGTGGTTCTTAGCTGTGAACATGCTGAGGACCCTTTGTGGGCTGGGGTGATCGATGGGGAAAACCTTCACGTGCTTAAGAGAGCAACAGGTACGCACACAAAATCACAACAGCTTCACTTAAATTAGGATGAGTGGGAAATTTAATCACCAGGAGCAATATGGTGAAATGGAACACTGAGTCGCCTCACAGTCAGGGCCAAAGTCAATAACTTAAGGGTTGCTGCTATAGGTTCCACCACAAAAATACTCACTGCGGTTGGCTTTGTGGGGATCCACGTTGCTTTGTCGGGAACCTGCGAGTAGCAACATTAGAATAGCGCATATGAAAATTGGTACACAATACCGGTAACAAGTGCAATGTAACCATCATAGTTTGGAAAGTGTGCTAACCATGTCCTCCCCCACTAGCGCGTCTTTTCCTTTGTGAAACATACGCATCACTGTCATCGGTCTCTGAAGTGTTGCAAAAAAAAGTGTGAGATAAAACTCGTTTAGTCGCACAGGGCACATTATCTGTAGTGTCCACATAAGACAGCACAAGGAAGCAGTCACTCACCATCTGAGGCATGTCGGTTGAGGAACGATCCAGAAATGTCTGGAATTAATGCAAGTTGATACTGAGAATTGTGCAGTGCTTCAGAGAAGTACAGTGCCCAATGCATTCTGATGTTTCGTCTTAACAGAGTGTGTACTGCCGCCAAGCAGTGAACTAGTAGGGGTCAGTGCTCCATAGTCTTCTGATGGTGCAGCGGGAGTTTGTGAAAGTGAAGCTGTATATTGAGAGTACATTTAGGTGCATATGCCGAATTCAAGTTCATACTGAGAATTATGCAGTGTCCTTCAAAAAGTGCAGTGACCAATGTATTCTGATATTTAGACTCACCAGAGTGCGTACTGCTGCCAAGCGGTGAAATAGTAGTGCCCTGTGGTCCATGTGTTTGTGATGGTGCAGCGGGAGCTTGTGAGTGTGAAGCTGAATATTGAGAGCACATTTAGGGGCATATACCGAATGCATGTTTATGCTTAGAATTGTGGAGTGCTCTTCAGAGAAGTACAGTAACTAATGTATTCTGATGCTTACACATACCAGAGCATGTACTGTTGCTAAGCAGTGAGTCAGCAGGGCTCCGTGCTCGATACGGCAGTGCTTGCGACGACACTGATGGAGTTTGTGAGACTGAAGCTGCAGATTGAGAGCATACTTAGATGAATATGCCTAAACACAGCAAGTGTCATACCCTCAGACTCGGCATCAGCATTAAGATCTGTTACGTATTCTGCTTCCTCAGCTTCGCTAAGGGCACTTCGGTAATCTGCATATAATGGCTACTGATGTCAGACCAAGATACAGCAAGCTGCACGTACAGTAATACGAACATGTAAAAGGCTAACCTCCAGAGAAGATGACTCGGCAACTGTAGGTTACCCATGTGCTTTGCGGATTTTCTTGCTTTTCTATGGCCCTCTTCAGTCTCATGCGGCTGTATGATGGCCACAGGCACTGTCTTTTTATCTTTCGAAACCCATGCTCTCGGAACAATTTCAATGGAATTTTCACACAGGAAGTGCACTACCGAAAACTCTGCGTGCCTTCCACCACCAGACTGGCCACTCATTTCGCCTGCAGAAAAAGGTCGAAATGAAAATCGTAGCTAAAAACAATCCTCGCTTGCGAGTCAAACACCATATCAGATGAAGGCCATAATATATTCATGCAGCTAAGTATACCGAACAGTCTATTACTGTTGTCCCTTTTGTGTCTTCAGCATGCAATGCATCTTGTCGCAGCTGTAAACATAAAGTATGGTCACACTGATCTTGCACAGGGCGTGAGTTTTGAAGTGACTAATTTAAACAGCAGCTGCGATGTACTCGGGATACATAACTGCGCAGTTTTGTCCGCCTGCCGCTTTCTAATCAGGGACATGATAACGCGAAAGGCTCGAAACGAAATGTAATACAATAATCAACAACAATGTTAGTGTAGGCACATTTATAATTCAATGTAGCTCACATTGCTTTTCGAAGACTCTGAACGAACGCAGACGCTAACTAAGCGTCGAGGCGCCGCATCGAAGTTTCGGCAGGCACACGCTGCTGACACAATAAAAATGAAAACAGTTTAATTCCTACACACTATTTGGCAAAATGCACGACTGAAAACATGTGGCTAGGGGTTGAAGCTCAAATATAAAAGTGGACGCAATGCTCGCGTGTTCCAGTTTCACTTCTACAAAATGAAATACTGGATTCAATTGAAGTGTTATGACTTAGCTTGTACTCTGGCTGCTGCTAACTTTCACCTGCTGTTACTGATAATTATTTTATGCCATACATTTTTCGCTTTCACAGCGCGTCCGGACGGTGAGGAGACGCGCCATGAGTACATTCCTGAAACGCTAACAAGAGCTGTACAGGCACTTACTGATACTTACGCGTATGCACCCGAGAGGCAGAACTGCAGAAGGACGTGGCTCCAGCAGATATACCAATGACAGCTACACCAAACTGCCAATTGACGAGCAGGCGTGTACCACAACCACTCCAACGTCTTCTGATTCCCGGTTTGAAGCAGCGAACTTGGATTGGATTGGATTTCGAACCGCAGAAAATGCATACATAATTTCGTCTAAAAATACCTACCTGCAGCGATGCGAAATGTAGTTTTAACTGACACTTGAATATTTTCTTCCCTGCAAACGTGCGCTGGACTGTAACCGTCATTGCTGTTGTTATCGCATAGACTCCAGGATCATCATCATCATTATCATCAGCCAGCCACGCCGTATTGTCGTGCATGCACGACAGTACGGCGTGGCTGGCTGATGCCTTTTGATATATTTGACATGACCGATAATTTCGAAAAGGGATCCTCTGCAAGGCAGGCGCGGAGGAACCGCAAAAGACGTGTTGAGGACCGTATGCGAGAGATATATGCGCCGACAGACTCTGACTCGCTCCACAGTCCATCATCATTCGCCGAGGCCTCGTACGTCTCGAAATCGAAACACAACTACGCGACTTCGACAGTGACTAGTCTGTAACCCCAGCGAATTTTTAACTTCGCAGTGGTGATGCGGACGGTAAACGTTTACAGTTGTGCCAACAGCAGGAATCTCCATGGTAAGGACTCAAGTTCACGATTTTCGCGACTTTCTGTTCACTTCACCGTTCGCTCATCACCTGTTCCATTTATATTTTCCGGTGAGTTAGCAGTGACGAGGTCCACGTAGCTGCAATCAACGACAAGCATGACAGAGCTCCGGAACAGCATGCGTGAGTGTCTCCCATTCTGCACTGCTACCGAATTCGTATGTAAAATCTGACTGCGTGTATTGACGAGTTCCCGCTCAAATATGATTGGATGTGATTATGTCGTTTCAGTAGAGCACGTGAATTCTCTTTCACAACTCTCATGATTTTCTTACGTGTAATACCTGCGTACAGCATTTAACTTGCTAGTGGCCCTTCATAGCTGGAGGAGTCTGGTTTATTTTTGTGCCAAAAATCCCCTGGCAGTGAGCTAATACATTGTATTCTATTACAGTTGGAGCACTACTACCAAGCCATGTGGCCTGGCATATGATTGCGAAGACTTTTCGTAAGAATCCCATTTCAAGTCATATGACGTGAAAGTGACAGGTTTCGGAATCTTCTTCAGGGATTGGTGCCTTAGTACTGACTGCGAAGACAATACCGACATCACATTACCATGTGTGCCTTCAGAAATGTAAGTTAGTTTGGTATACATTCACTTCGCGAAGCGCTGTTGCTGCACGCATGCATCGTCCAGGCAAAACCCACAGAATATAGTCATTTTTCATACCAATAACTTCCCTAAAGTTGCACATAGTGATATGCAGTTTGATACAAAGTCAGGAGAGTTTGGTGCGAAGTTACAAAAGATGCACATGCCTGCACAAGAGATCTCCCCTGTGGCTTGCACGTGATGTAAACAATTTCCTTTTGTCCCCATGTCCCTCCTCGAGTTGTCGAGGCCGATCATGGTGTGTTCTCGTTTGTCTGTACTATTGTGTGTTGTAGCTTCATGCCTGCACCACAAAAATGTTTAGCTGGGTGAGTGCTCTGCATGGGAATAACCAATCACAATTTATTTGAAAAAAAAAATCAGGGATGGTTGAGTGAATTTGCAACGTTTGCCATGGAATGACCTCTTGTGTTCTGCGTCCTAAATACATTCTTAGTGTGTGATTGTGAGCCTTCGTGTTGCGTTGTGCTGCCCTTTTACGTGTCTGCAAGCTCAAGACGTTCTTATGCCCTGTCTAGAGCTGTACACGTTATCCCAAAAAAGGAACTCTAGACGTTACGCAGTTCCTTCAAAAAAATAGTAACTAAGCACGTTACCCGTAACTTACAAATAAAAGGAACGCGTTCTCGTTACTCGGGAGTAACGAGTTACTCCTATATGTTACATTTGCATACCAGACAGCAGAAATACGAAAGCATGACCTATGTATATCACCAACATATATGATTGTTTCATGTACACTGTCAACCCGCGTTTCCATTAAGCCCTAGACTAAATATGTACACCAAAGAACAGGGTTGAAGGCGGTGATCCACAAGAGGGATTTTCAGGAAAAAACGGGGTCCATTAACAAGGAGGCCTTCACATGATCATTGACATGAGTTCCCGAGTAGAGAGACAAAGCACTAAACGCCCTGAACGCAGTGAATACTTGAAAGGAGGAACACCTTGAGTGTGCTGAAACACTGTGGACACCAGAGCAATGAGCGTTGCTCTCTGCTTTTCTCTTCGCTGTGGATTTTTCCGCGTGCTTGAGCCTCATGGAATACCGCCATGTGCGTGGGGAAAACCACAACTGGCGGTCGTGGTTGGTGACCGTAATCATTAAAAAAAATGGAACAACTAACTTGCACTAACGCGTGACCAATTTTTGCAACTAAGTATGTTATTAGTTACATTTTTTTAGGACGTAACCAAGTCGTTACTTAGTTACCAAAAACAGTAACGCGTTACGTACAGCTCTGATCCTGTCACACGAGCTAATTTAGTGTCACTTTTATGAAGTGCACTCCAACCAGGTGAATGTCACTTTCACTAGGTGCTTTATACACGGCTTGTGTGTCACTTAAGCGATGATGGCAATTACGATGTATAAGATTAATTCGCTGCAAATTTTTTGCGTGTGTGCCACAGTACCTTCCTGAGAATGGTTTTCTTTGATTTAGAAACACTTTCTTCAAATCTACTTCCAACATAAAACAAATTGGCTTCAAACATGTGTCACAACAAAAATCGCCAGACCGCAAAGCTTTCACAGGCTGTTAACGAGAGTAATGAAATGTTTTTTCAGCACAATGTCGCACTGTACTAAAATCAAAGAAACACGTTGTCAACAGTATTGTAGTGTCAGGGCCCCTCGCTTTTTTTCATTATTTTTAGCCGTAACACTAAGCCTGCCGTCAAGGCTACGCACTCGGTTGGCCGAAGAGAAGTGAAATAAGTTTGGGGAACTCCCTAAACCCTTAGTACACTTGTCGCGTGTCACTAAAAGATACCGTGTGATAGCACACGAATGACACTAGTGTGAGTGTTCGTAAGTGCTCAAACGTATGCTATACATGCAGCCAAGGAGCTCCGGCTAATTTTTTTCCTCACATACATCACTGGCTTCGCACTGGGCTTTCAGTGGTCAGTCACTCACTCTGACGGGAAGAACCGCGTGCTACGTAACATTCCGACGCCACCCCAAACGTTGCCTGCCTTCGTACTGCTGACGATGGCCCAAAAAGGCCGAAACAGCGGCAGAGCACTGACATAGCGACTTTCCAGCACTTACAAACACATACTCTATGTGCAGCCAAAGAGCTCCAGCTAATTTTCTTCCTAACTAAGTGCAAGTGTCACTCGTTGAAGGTGACACTGTACTAGTCCGTGTGACAGTGGTATTGCACAATGTAAACAAGGGATACAAAGACTAACTCTTATTCCTCTGTCTGTGTCCCTGCCAGGAGCCCTGGGAATGAGAGCACCAGCAGCGCAGAAACAACAACCCTGGCTGTACAGCTTGCCCTATGGGCCATACAGACTCAAATTCCCCTTCAACACCTTTCCACTCTGCTAAGTATTCTTCATCCGCACCACAACGAATTGCCTCTTGATGCACGGACACTATTATCAACACCCAGGAGCACAAATGTTACCTCGTGCTGTGGTGGTGAATTCATCTACCTAGGAATTTTGAATGGCATTAAGAGGTTGATTGACAACTGCGTTACATTTGTTTCTGAAAATTTAGATTTGCAGATAAACGTTGATGGCCTACCACTGTACCGCAGTCAAACCACATGTTTTTGGCCCATCCTCATTGCTGTTGTTGGGTGCATCCCCCTCAAACCATTTGCAGCTGCCATTTATTGTGGAAAATCAAAACCAAACTGTGTGGATACATATTTGGCGCCATTCATTTCAGAAATGAAAGTGCTTATGACTGAAGGATTCTCGTACCGCAATAAGCTCTATACTGTGTCACTTCATTCCATTGTGTGTGATACACCAGCCCGAGCGTTCGTGAAGTGTATCAAAGGACATACAGGCTATCATGCGTGTGAAAAATGTTTCGTTCGTGGCGAATACTTCCCAGAGGGCAGAAAGGTTGTGTACATGGATCGCGGTGCACGAAAGAGAACCGGTAGTAACTTCAATCTTCAGGAGGATCCGGAACACCACAACAGACCCTCACCACTCTTGGCACTAGGGGGTCGACTTGGTTGCCCAGGTGCCGTTAGACAGCATGCATTTGGTATATTTGGGTGTGGTGAAAAAGATAGTAACTGGCTTCTGGTTCTCATCACCAGTGACAAAAACAAAGTTATCACAGCCTGCGAGGCAAGTTATTTCCAACGGGCTTCTTGATCTAAAAGCATGGGTCCCTCGTGAGTTCAACAGAAAACCCCGGTCTTTAGTAGATAGCAAATTGTGGAAAGCAACTGAGTGGAGACAGTTTTTGTTGTACACAGGGCCACTGGTACTGAAAAAAGTCCTCGACAGAGCAGTGTACCAGCACTTTTTAGCTTTAAGTTCTGGAATCTATATTTTAAGTAAGAGCTGTACTTCTGATGAAATGCTTGACATTGCAGAGTCACTGTTGTGTTCTTTTGTTGCTAACGGACAGTCAGTCTATGGAAAGGAAATTTATGTGCTCAATTTTCACAGCTTAATTCATTTAGTTGACGATGCCCGCCGGTTTGGTGCCCTTGACACATTTTCATGCTTTCCTTTTGAAAACTACTTGAAAGAGCTGAAGCAGGTGGTTCGCTCTCCACACAAGCCACTATCACAAGTAGTTAACCGAATCACTGAACAAAGAAGTTTCTGTTTTGAGCACCGCGATTCAGCCATTGTCACTTTCAAATGGGAACACAACGAGGGACCCTTGCGTAGGGATGACCATGGTGCTAAACAGTATAAACGGGTTGATCTCCCATCTTTTTCTGTGTGTACTGTATCTGTATGTGACGCGGACTGTACAGTGGAGCTCATTGATGGGAGCATTGTTGTGGTCAGGAACATTTTGAAACACAATGGCAGAAATGTGATTTTAGGTAACGTCTTCAAAAGTCTTGGTGACTTTTATGTAGCACCTGTGTCTTCCTCTTTGCTTGGTGTACGCATTGCTAACGAACTGGGTGACAAACTATTGTGTTGGAATCTTGAGTCCATCAAGTGCAAAATTGTTCGTTTCCCACTGGCTAAAGGTTTCCTTGTCATTCCTCTACTTCACACCACGTAAGCATAGCTCTCTGTATATGTGTTGTGACTTAAGTTTGTCGCTCTTGATCTTTATTTGTATGATATGAATGGGTGCAGAGTCCTCGCCACATATGACTCAATGCTGGTAGGTTCTCCATTAATCTATTGCGTGTTATTAATTGAACCTCTGTATGCAATAAGGCGATAAGTCGATTTATCCCCTTTTTTGCAATTTTTGCTGCAATGACATCTACATACCAGTATGTACCTGCCAAAGAAAATTTAGGACCGTATTGCAATCTGATGGCCTGCTACAGGAGGGTAAGAAACGGGAAATGCATGGGTGTCAATGGGACGGACAATCAGATCAGGCCACTTTTCTCGGTTTGGGATTTTTCGACATATCCCCTTATTGCATACAGAGGTTCAATTAGTGTTGTTTAGATGTGCATAAATGTATGCCAATTCTACTCCGTTGATCAAGCACTCAACCCAGTGCTATAAACGTTACACGATGGTGTAATACGGTGTAAGGATTTTAAATTACCCAGACAACACATCCAGACAGTGAGCTACGTGTTTGATTTCATGAAACAGTTCAGCAGTTCTATTTGCTGGTTTTTCATTCTATGCGACAGACCTCTAAACTACTGTAATGCATATATTGCAGTTTTACATGTTATATTCAGTTTACATCATCAAACATGTTGCATACTCTGCCAGTGCATCTGTACAATATGGGTAATTTGTAATTGACTTTGAAATAAACAGCACTTCTTTGTTGATTTTCCTTTGCAATACTAACAGCAGCAAAAGTAAAAACTTTGATGGGCGGCGTGCGGCACTTGGATGTCTGCTCGAAATTTGGTGGAACATGTCGGCAAAATTTGCGCAAAAACAACGTTGTATGTTCTACGTTTGCACTTGTGTGATTTTCCGTCATATTATTCAACGTCGTTTTCACGTATGCCATTCAGCTGTAAATATGTCTGCGATAAATATGCGTTACATCCACGTAAAACAATTCACATGTTGAATGAACTACACAGAATCGACGCAGAATCCATATTTACCGTAATTTCACGCGTATAAGCCGCACCGCAGATAAGCCGCAGGACGCGTTTTTTGGGACATTTTGAAAATTTTTTGGCAGATAAGCCGCACCCGCAGATAAGCCGCGGGCAATACCAGGCGACTGATTTGTGCGACAAAGGAGACCATAGAGAAGGCCATAAACCCTGTGGTCCATACTCCGGGATCGGCACAGTGTACAACAGAGGAGGACAGTTCTGGAGTTCTACCAAGATCGAATTGTGCCCTTGTGGGGAGTTTTTCGTTCCGATCTTCCAGAAGACGTGAATCACTGTCACCACTTTCCTTAAAGCTGCTTGGGGGAATGCACCAGGAAGATCAATCTACTCGAATGTGGACCCGTCCCTGTTACGCACGGTTCGTGCATCTGCAGGGCAGTGCTGTTTCAGAGGCACTGTCGGCCCTTTCGTTAAAATCGGCGTATGGGGAAAATATCAGGAAAAAATAGTCATCAGATAATCCGCACCGGTGGATAAGCCGCAGGGCGCCCGTGAGAAAAAAAAATCGCGCATAAGCCGCGGCTAATACGCGTGAAAATACGGTACATTTTACATTCTACATTCTCCAACAATATTCAACGTTAATTTTGCATTCTACCAACAATGTGTGTTGACTGGGTTAGAAACACTAGTTCATTTAATTGGCAGAAATTAAAAGTTGAATGAGAAACGGGGTCGACGTTTCGACAGTGGCACTGTCTTCGTCAGGACAAAACATGCGCAGGGGGTTACAGATTACTTAAATAGGTTTGGTGTGTGACGTCATCGTCGGTACAAGGCACGCCACAGACGGTTGTCGGTGAGTCAGGTACGGGAATATTCCAGAAGGTCAAGTCCGGGTGGTGAGGTCATTCTCCTTTGGTCCCTCTCCGTATTTGTGGAAAAACATTCCTAGGCAGGGTGAGTGCTGCTTCCGACTTTGCTGGAAAAAAAAAAGAAGAAAAAGGAACGGAAAGAAAGAAGCTCAACTAGGCGGTCAGATTTCTTACCGTTGACAGTGCTCCGAGATATTCGTTAATGGTTGATAGGAATTTGTGAATGAGATAGGATTCGCGTTGTTCTCTGCACCGCTCTGAGCTAAAATTAGACTGGAGAATGAAGAGTGACACATTATTTAGGGAATGACCTGGTTGTTTGAAATGACGAGAGACCGGGAGGTTTGGCTTTTTTGTAACGTCAGACCGGTGGTTGTTGAACCTGATCCGAAATGATGTTTTGGTCGGACCTACGTATTGTGCTTGGCACATGTCGCACTGAATGACATAAATGACGTTAGATGAATTACAGACAAAGTCACCATTAATTTTGACGGAAAAATTAGAATTAGTGCTTTTATATATATATATATATAAACGTCGATCCCTTAACTGTAACTGTAAATATATTTCTAGTACCCCCCCCCCCCCGCGCCTTAATTATTAATGTAATAAAACTGGCAACCGTTTCGCAAAAGTCGCAAAAGAGAAACCAGCGCTACTGTTCAACTACTTGACTAAGACACACATGCTACTGGTTAATATAAGTAGTACCTGTTTCTTACTCAAATAGCAGAAAATTACCACTTGCTTTTTTTTATCGCTCGATTTAAATATAACTTCTGGGCACCTTCAGAGCAAACACCCTGTATATAGACTACAACTAATGAAGAGACTTGGGAGGCCGTATAAGGATTAAAAACAGTTGCGACTTTTATTACATGTATAATTAAGGGGTGGTACTAGAAATAGATTTACAGTTCGAGTTAGGGGTCGACGTCCCGGCAGTCAGCGCTGCATTCAACAGGACTAAACTTGGAAATAGGTGACAAGGGCTTATATTCAAGGAAAAGGGGAGGGGAGGATAGGGGAACAGGTGGGGCGGCGTTGGTGATATTGCAGGAGCATTGTTGTGGGTCGTCCATTGAGCACCTGCAAAGGCGTTGGCTGTCTTCCGGGAGAGTTCTCCCTGGTCTCTGTCCGATAAACCTGAAATGATAGAAAGAGGCGGCAGAAAGTACGGAAGAGGGTCGGAGGACTTGTTTTATGGAGTAAGGCTACGAACTGTAGACAATATGCTGCAAGTCATGTGAAAAATCATGTCGTAAATTTATCATCCTTCACCCTCACGGACACGAACTCTCGCGTCTTAATCGGGGACTGTCCTTCTGTCCAAAGAGTGACCTATACAACGAATATCAGTTTCATTTGGATTTAGATAACCTCGCAAGACGGTTGCGAAACCTCAACGCGAAACCAATTTTGAGCCCCGTCAAATTTCACCCCGATTTGAACATGGAAAAAGCTTTAGATATGTACATAAAAGCTGTTCAAAACGATATGCTGCGGGTCTATTAAAATTGTGAACGCTGTGCAGTGAAACCTAATCTCACTAGAACGGGGAAAGACAGTATATCAGCCTCAAAGCAACACAGTGATATCGTAATCAAAAAAGCAGACAAAGGTGGTGCCTTAGTAATCATTGACAAAGAAACCTATATCGCAGAAGGAATGCGGCAGCTCAGTTGCCGAACATTCTGGAGGCCCCTAGAAAGCGATCCCACTAATGACATTAGCACCAAGATCACAACAACTTTAAATACATTAAAGGCTAGTAAGAAAATCGATGACAGTCTATTCGAATACCTCCTACCGCACGACCCCAAGCTAGGTCGATTTTAAATGCTCCCTAAAAGTCATAAACCTGGAAATCACAGTCGCCCCATACTATAGTCCAATGGCACATCAACCGAAAAGATATCCGCGTTCGTTGACCACCTTCTCAAGGATATCCTCCCAAAATTCCCGTCATACATAAAGGATACGAACCATTTCCTGTAAATAATTTTGGATATCGAAGTCCCGACAGGTTCCCTACTTGTGATCCTCGATGTTACCTCATTGTACACAAATATTCCTCACGATGACGGCATCCATGTCACTGTCGTACCATATGGAAAATTTTCCGAAAAACCGTATGACTCTGCTTTCGTAGAAACACTAATTTCGCTATTAATCACATGTGATAATTTTGAATTCGACAACAGCCATTACATCCAAATTAACAGCACAGCTATGGGCACAAAGATGGCCCCAAATTACGCAAATATTTTCATGGGCGATCTAGAGGGACGGTTTCTTGACACTTGTCAACTTAAACCCCTAGTTTTTAAGCGTTTTTTAGACGACATATTCATTCTGTAGCCACATTCCGAAGACTCCCCTTCGTCGTTTATTTAAAACTTCGGTAACGTGCACCCCACTATAAAATTCACTCACGCTTATTCTAGAGAGAGCATAGATTTTCTAGACGTCCATATAACCATCTCCAATGGCACCCTCGTGACAAATCTGTACCAAAAACCGACTGACTCCCAACAGTACCTATCATTTTACAGCTGCCATCCCCACATACTAAATTGGCCCCTACAGTCATGCCCTCCGCTACCAGCGCATTTGTTCCCAAGATGAAGAGCTGGACGCCAACCTTAACGATCTTCAAAACACGCTGGTCAGCCGGAACTTCCCACATGACCTTGTGCAGGACGCGATATGTAGAGCCCGCCGTACTAATCGCACCGAACTTCTACAAAGCTGATCACTGCCCGAATGCAACAAACGGGTTAATCTTACAGTCACCTTCATTGGCGCGATCCCTAACCCTAAAAACATGCTGAAACGCCATTGCTCAATTTCAACACAGTCGGAATGCCTTGGAGAAATGTTCCCAGAACCGCCTCGCAAAGCATATCGTCGTGCTAGGAACCTACAAGACCATTTAGTGCATGACCTACATGACCACTTGATTTGGATTACATAGATGACGTTGCATGAATTACAGTCTACTTTTGCGTTGATCTTGACGGTAAAGTTGGAATTCGTGCTTTTGACTGTTTGTACGGTTTGTATTAACTTGTAAATCTGACATTTCCGGCCATTACATGGATGACAGCCCGCCGAAGAATTAGTGGGCTCGCCTACTTTGCAGCGAACTACGTTATGTAAGCAACACGTGGTGGATCAGGAAATATGTTTTTTGCGCATCCTGACCGGAGCAGGATACTATGGTGGCGGTTTAGTATGCTGTTAATGTTTGGGATATTTCCAGCGAATGTTACAGTTAAGTTCACAGCATTATTCTCTGAGTTGTTTTTTTTTTTTGTTTCTCGAGTAAGCTAAGGCGATTTGCTTTGCGAGCTCTGTTGAAAGCATCTTGAACTAGATCGTGTATATACTCACGACCGACAAAGGTTTGTTGCAGTTGTTTTAAATTTCTGCCCAGATCGTCGTCATTCGAGCAGATTCTCCTCTACTGAAGAGCTTGTCTGTAGGGAATGGCCAGTTCCGTGTGGCGAGGATGACAAATATGGAATGACAAGTACTGCTGAGAGTCTGTGGGTTTACGGAAGAGATCAGACGTTAAGACTCCATTGGTTAGCTTAATTTGAACATCAAGACAGCTAACAGTGACAGGCGAAAAGGTGTGAGTGATGTTAATAGAGGTGTGGAACTCGTTGGAATCGCGTATACATTCCAATATACATTCCAATAGGCTGGTTTCCGAATGTGGCCAGATCATAAATATGTCATCAATGTAGCGCTTGTATAAAGTGGGTTTGTCCGCGCGCGTGCTCAAGAATGTTTCTTCTAGAGAACGCATGAATACATTTGCATAGATTGAAGCCATTTTAGTGCCCATAGCGGTGCCGTTGACTTGTAAATAGTGACGAACACATTAAGACGAAGTGACATTAGAAGAGACGATTGGACGACCGGGGTTTCCCGACTTATGAATCTTTGGAAGCATGTAGAATCTACCTGGCTTTGAGTTACGGGGAAGGAGGTATTCATATAACGCCGCATCGATCTTCTTTGCGGCGTTTAATGCCTTTAGATTTTTTTGTGGTATCTGAAACAATCTGTTCCGTAGGATCAGCATCCAATGTTTTGTAAAACGTAGTACAAGCCAATAGTCCCAGTCCCTCATCGATATAATATTGCATATTCATCACGACAATTGCACCATCTTTATCTTCCCTTTTGATTATTAGGTTTTTCGATTCTTTAACATGAGACAGACTACTCTGCTCAGCTTGGCTCAGATTTGTTTTTGTTTTGCGGGAACATGAATTGTATGATGTAATTTTATCTTTTTGAACTGCTTTTATATACATATCCAGAGCTTTTTCGCGATTGCGTTCTGGCGTAAATTCACACGGTGGTTTGAAAGCTTTGGGTGTTTTATCGCGCTTATCATAAAAATATTCTTTCAGGCCCTCAGATTTAGATAATTTCGCACGACGTAGAGGCCCCACTGCGTAATGAAAGCAGTCTTCGCGGTGTCTTCTGGATTCATCTTGATTTGGTGGAATCCCGAGAGAAGACCGAGCGTGGAAAAGTACTTGCTTCCACTAACACCTGCAAGGACATCGTTAACACGTGGGAGGGGATAGACGTCGTTCTCTGTCACACAGTTCAAAATTCCATAATCCACACATATTCTTGGGGAGCCGTCTTTCTTCTTCACCAATACCATGGGTGACGCCCATGGCCTACGGGATGGCTTAATATCCTTTGCCTTCATGAGGTCTGTTACAATAGCCATGGTCAAATCCTGCTGTGCCGGCGACAACCGCCGTGGTCTTTGGGAAATAGGAGCAGGGTTCCCAGTGTTTATGGAGCGGTGACGCAGATCGCAGTACACCAAGTCCACAGAATGCTTGTCAAAGTTTCCTTGGTTACAAGAGAGTACTTCCCCTCACCGTTTCTTCCTCCTGCGGCGGCTGCGATATGCCGATGTTGAACATGGTGCCACTTACGTCAACTTCGTTTGTGCGCGACTACGGAGCACGGACAATCGAAGGGTCTTCTGTCTCTTCACCCAGTGTAGAGCATTTTATGCACGACCTGCATCTCTTCTTCGGTAAGGGGAATATCTTCCAGAGGTGTCACCTTCTCCGCCACGCCAACAGTTGTGTCTTCCATCAGTACTGCTGGACGCAAAGACGTGATCATGATCAGTACCTGGAACGTATCTTTCTCTGTGAAACCTGGCTGTAACATAGTAGTTGACGATGAGGGGCTGCTCTGGTTCAGCTGATTTCGTAGAGATCACCAGTCGCTGAAGGAAAGTCAGCGCGTACCAGTATGTACTTTCTTGTCAAGGAAAGCACGATTTGCTGCGAAAATAAGTACACCTTCAGGACCGGCTCGCCGAAAACCCCGAAAGAGTTCGTGGCCCAGTTGATAACTGCTTTGGGCAACCGCAGAAAGTCGTCTCCCAGTGGGATGTCGCCTTCCGCCTCGAAACCTCAATGAAGACTAGCGTGAACCTTTCACCGTCGACTTCGACTTCACACTTCGTTTCGCCGAGAACGTCCAAGGGCTGTCCATTTGCGGCTACCAGGTGAGCTGTGGCTGGCGACATGTCCTGGGGTAGCCTCCGTAGAACCCTGTCGCTGATCAAAGAGCGAGACAATCCCGAGTCCAGAAGAGCTGGAAAGCTGTATTCACGCAGTCGTACTGGGATACGTTTCAGACCCGCAGATTTGGAGCACGTTATGCGCTGGACTTCCGATTTCTCCCCGTATATGGTAGAGACATCACGTGGTCGTTTTCCGCTACAGTACCACTTGCTGCTTGTGAGAACTGGCGCTGCCACTCCAAGTACTCTTGAGACAAAGGCTAGGGACACCAGGTGACAAAAGGATCCATCTTCTTGCAGTTCGGGCATAACCTTACCACACCTTTTTTTTGTGACCGGTCCAAACGTGCGGTATCAGGTATGACTAAAGTCCTAGCCTTAGAGGCTTGTGGTCCTTTTGATGCTTTCGGCCTTTCGTTGTCTTTCGCAGTGTGCTAGGCTTGCGTTCCTCCTGTTGAATTGGCGTTCCCTTGCCTTGAGTTTCCACTCGCAGAACCTTTCGACTTCTCCGAGGGTGCGAAATTCCGGTCATACTTCAAGAAAGGTGACATGATTCTGTCCAGCGACTTGAAGGTCTTGTAATGACGCTTGGGTTGGCTTGCAGTGAGGAAAGGATTATGGTGCATTTTTCTTCCTCTGTGCCGGTAAATGAGAAGTCCTCTAGGTGCTGAAGCTTCTCAACTGCGTTCTACGTGCAGGATTCACCAAACTTCTGACAGCGTGCGAACATAATCTGCCGATTTTCGACTATGCTGTCCAAGTGATGTCGACGACGGAAAAGACGCTTCATGTCTGAACCTTCTCTCTCAAAAGTTCCTAGAGCATCTACGCAAAATCCTTTGCGGGGAGCTTCGAAATAAGCAGGGGAACAGCTGTTTTATCGGAGACTTGTCAAATCTTTATTAAAAAATCCACTTGATGGAACCAGAAGACGATATATTTGGTCAGTGTCAGCGCCGCGAACACCGCTGCTGTCGTTAGACACTGATAATTAAACGCTCCCTCGTTCTGCAACTTCATCTGGCCGGTCGCCTTTGCCTTCCCTTTCTGCTTTCGGGCAGGTCTCTTCTTTGGCTCCCACTCCTCATCGGTGCCGCAGGGGGTGCTTTCGCGAGATACTTGCGGCTCCAGGTGGTCAGTCCTCCCGATCAAAGGAGTCAGGAGTGAAGAAATAGGAGATCCCGTTGCCTGAATGATGTTCTCTCCGTTCGCATCACCTTGAGTTTGAGTGGAAGACATAGACTGTTGCCTAGGCTCTGTGACGTGTGACTGTTCCAACGTCAAACGTTGGTGGAGTTCCTCAACTTGAAGTGTCAAGCGAAAGACGTTGTCCAATGCGTTTTTGTACGCCATTACTTTGCCTTGACCATCCAGGGGAAGGAACGCTTCCACGTCTTCCGTCATGGCCGATGAAACACTCCGCACAGGGAAGTGACACGATGTTGGGTCAGCGCTAACAGTGTGTCTCGGCGAGACTTCCGTGTTCGAAGGTGCCGTCGACACCTGTGGAGGCCGCAGTGCAAGCCAGCAAGTGCATATACGAATATAAAATAATAAATAAAGCTCTGGTGCTGCACTTTGAGCATAAGTTTGTAGTTTGGTCGTGCACTCCCAGCCGAGAACAGCTGTTTCGCTCTACTTGGAGCTCTTCAGACCGGCGCAGGGAAGTAACACGATCTTGGGTCGGCGCTAACAGTGTGCCTCAGTGAGGCCTCAGTGTTCCACGGTGGCGGCGCCACCTGTGGAGGAAGCAGTGCGAGCTAGCAAGTAGATGTACAAATGAAAAATAGCCGAAGCTCAGCAGCTGCACGTTGTGTATATGTTTGTAATTTGATCGCGCACTCTCAGCCGAGGACAGCTGTCCCTGCGTCGGGCTGAAGAGCTCCAAGTAGAGCGAAACAGGCCACGAACATCTGCCCGCTAGTTCATTCCATCATCACCGCCCAGGACTGATGTAGAGGAACATTATCTCCTCTGCATTTCGTGACTCGAACAGAGAACGTCATGTTCGGAGCTCTTCGGCCCAGTACCATCAGAAATTTCCGCACGACCGCATTCCAAGCCATCTCCCAGGTCCAGTGCATCGTTCTCCCGAGGAGCCACTAGGCGACGACGTCAATTCACTGCGGCTGACTCAACGTACTTCATCGCAATGCCCGCCCGCTCAACACCATGGTTCTACCCAGCTCACCCATCTACTCAGCTCACGTCGCCATGGTTTCGCACTCTGCGTCACGCCTTGTTGTTGTCGTGTCAGTTCTTAGCCGTCTGCTGATTTTTTTTTTTGCTTATAAATACAGGGTGCCTTTTTTGTCGATACAGATTTTTCATAAAAAAAAAACTATAAGGTTATACACATCACGTTTTTACTTCTACCATCTCTGGGCCGGCGAACGTTCCTGGTCATCGGTTGCTCAACCGTCGAATGACTAATTACCTAAAAATCGTTAATGAACTTTTTAATTATAAAAGCTACGAAGTTGTCCCAATGAGAACATCTGGTCCCTTCGGTCACCTGATACTATAGCCGCTTTCAGAACACAGTTGTGTTCAATAAATCGCCAGCAAAAAAAAAAAAAAAGAAAACGTGAAGGAACGAACCCCTTTTTTTCTTTATTTTGTTCATTGCGCATCTCCGGAGACGCGTCCTCCATTCACTCCCAGTGTGAGAGGGTGAAGGAGCACAGTGCCGCCTCATGCGTCGAATATTAGCTCTACTGTAGGGAAAGAAAACAAAAAGCCATGCATCGGTACACCACCGGAACTGCCCTTATCTTGGGTTGCATTTTCTCTTTCCTTTGGGTCTTTTTCCAGGACGCGGGAGGCGACAGTGTGCTCTTTCACCCTCTCACAATCAGGACGAAGGACAGACGGGTTTCCGAAGACGCACAATGAACAAAATAAAGTAAAAACATATCCTTTCACAATTTTTTGCGAACAATTTATCGAACGAATTTTTGTTCAGAAAACGGTTACGGTATCAGGTGACGGAAGGGACAGATGTTCCCACGGGGACAATTTTTAGCTTTTATAATTAACAAATTAATTAACGAGTTTTAGGTAATTAGTGATTCAACGGTTGATCAAAGGTTGGCCAAGAGCGTTCGCTGGCCCAAAGATGATATAAGTGAAAACAGGATATCCATACCCCTTATAGTTTTCTTTCATGAATAATCTGTATTAAAAAAGACACCCTGTTATAGACGCTATACAGGTTGATAAATCAGACTGCTGCGAAGTTGAATGAAAGTAAGATAATAAGACGTAGACAACACATTACAGGAAATTTAATAAAAACGAGTTTATTTAGTGGGTAATATAACACAAATATTATGATATACTATGAACCGCTAAAACAAAGGTTGACGTTTCGACAGTGGCACTGTCTTCGTCAGGACAAAAAGTTTTGTCCTTTTTTGTCTCTTTGTGCTTTGTTTTGTCTTTTTTGTCCTGACGAAGACAGTGCCATTGTGGAAACGTCGACCATTTTTATAAACCTTTTATACTATATCATAATCTATGTGCTAGATTACCCACTAAATAAACTAGTTTTTGCTAACTTTCCTCTAATCTGTTTTCCACATCTTATTATTGCTACAATATTTTATTAAAAAGTAATTCATTCAGTAAAAATTCATTATATAATTGTAAGTGCTCGAACGTCTCCATGCCAGTACTAGACAGCTGTTTCGGCCTTATTACGCCATCGTCAGCAGTACGCAGGCAGGCAACGTTTGAGCGGATGGCGTCAGAAGGTGACGTAGCACATGATTCCTCACGTCAGGATGTACGGATCACCACTAAAGCCAAGTGCAAAGCAAGTGAAGTATGTAAGAAAAAGATTAGCCGGAGCTCTTTAGCTGCACGTATACGTATGTTTGTAAGTGCTCAAAGGGCGCCATGCCAGTTACTGGACAGCTGTTTCGGCTTTATCGGGCTATAGTCAGCACTGCGCATGCAGGCAACGTTTGAGCGGATGGCGACAGAGGGTCACGTGGCACATGATTTCTCCCGTCAGGGTGTACAAATTACCACTGAAAGCCCAGTGCAAGGCCAGTGAAGTATGTAAGAAAAAAAATGCCGGAGCTCTTTGGCTGCACATATAGCGTATGTCTGTAAGTGCTCAAACGTCGCCATGCCAGTGCTGGACAGCTGTTTCGGCCCTATTGGGCCATCGTCATCATTACGCAGACAGGCAACGGTTGATCGGATGGCGTCAGAAGGTGACTAGCACATGATTCCTCCCGTCAGGGTGCACAAGTCACCACTGAAAGCCCAGTGCAAGGCCAGTGAAGTATGTAAGAAAAAAAATTGCTCGCATATCTTTGGTTGCACATATAGCGTATGTTTCTAAGTGCTCAAACGTTGCCATGCCAGTACTGAACAGCTATTTTGGCATTATTGGGCCATCGTTAGCAGTACGCAAGCAGGCAACGTTTGAACGGATGGCGTCAGAAGGGCAGGTAGCCACGTGATTCCTCCCGTCAGGGTGTATGAATCACTACTGAAAGCCCAGTGCAAAGCCAGTGAAGTATGTAAGAAAAAATAGCCTATTCCTATCTTAGCGTATCCAGCGTATTCCTAGATTTACAGTGACTGTTGTGCTACTTATGTACAAAACAAGAAATGAATGCCGTGTTGCAAAGCAACAAGCAATAACAAATTGCTTACCTGTCGACAGGTGTTGACCGGGTTTCGGAAGAACGAGGCGTACGGACACTCGAATCAATTGTACACCAAGAAGCAGAGCAGAAATGGGGGACGCCGGCGACTCCGTGGACGCCGGTTGCAGCCGGCACAGCACACGCGCTGTCGCATGTTGAAGTGCTCGCGAACAAATTTGAAAGCGGCCAATCATTGCTCAGAAAACAAATTCATCCTCTTGTGAACCAATCAGTAGGCACTAGCCACTAGACGTTAAATTTATGACTTTTTTTTTACGTACGATGACGTGAAACGCATTAAGCGCCTCACTTTATCCCGCAAAGGAACGATCCTTTATCTCGGGTTTCCGGCCCTTGGCTCTGGTCCTCCATACTGCTGTGAATATGTTTTTCTGAACTACTAGTGATGCTTGGATAGGCTTATGTGTGTATGTTGGAAGATACATCCAGAAGCCCTTTGATTTGGTGAATTAAAGGTTAGTTGTGTGCTTGTAGTGCCATGTTTCGTGCTCCTTTTATACCTTTTGCTCAGTATCCTTTCTAGCCTGTGGGTTCCTCTTACTTTATGCTCTCAGTGTGGTTATTACCCTTTTTATTTCTATTACCGTATCTTCTGTCTGTCGCCTCAGTGTGCTCGTTACACGATTGCTTAACCTCTTATCAGGGTGAAGATGTCCCATGTGATGCTCCAGTGTTAGTAATGTCGAATTTGTGTATTTCAGATGCTTTTGACTGACCAATTTCGGCGAACAACGCAGCTGAGCCAGCACACAGACGACGTGGGAAAATGAACAGATACGTCATGGAAATGTTGAAAGACATCAAGTAAGTTACGCTTAAGTGCGTTGCAGAACTCTTCACTGACTTGTGTTTACTGTGAAACAGATGGTGCATACGCTTCACCTATACAATTCCGTCATCTACTCCGCGGCAGTGCAAACCTTTACAGCTGTGCCCTTGAATGTAAAAAATGGTGAATGATTTTAATAAATAATCTCCAGTGTTTCCCAGTGTTCAATGCTGTGTTTCCCATACACGCACTGTACAGGTAATATAGGAGATACAGGTGCTACATATCCTAGAATACCTATATCACTGTGACGCAGAAGACGTTCACGTGCGTTTGAGGGAATAAAAGAAGACCACGAACAATTGGCAGAGTTTTTCTCTGACAATACAGCTGAAGTGTTTAGTCGCTTTTTGTATCGAGGAATGCAATAACGTTACAACTCTGCGCCAGGCACCTTCGTTCTCCCCGACATGACCGAGTGTTCCATCCGTGCCTTCGCAACGATGGATGACTCTGCGAAAGAGGAAGCGTTCCGCTCTGCAGTAACTGAGGTGGATGGCCTGAGGCAGCAGGTCAAGGAGCTGCAGGACCAGCTTACAGCTATCAAGGTCTCCCTCGGCGCCCCACCGGATGCCCAATTACGCCCACAAGTTTCCAAGCCATCAAGCCAGCCGGACGTTCCAGCCGAAGCCTCATTTCTCCAAGTGACACACGACCTGGTGTGCGGATTGCTGACTTCGGTCATTGAGCCTCTTGATCGCTGTGAAACCAGGTGCTCCCATTCCTCCACCGGCGATGCTTCCAGCACTTCAGACCTGGAGCACACCACTCTAGCCAAACCAAGGAGGAAGAATTGGACAAGAACCAGAATGGAACAAGCCACATCTTTCCACACCCTTGGGTGAGCGTAGCCTCTCTTCGGCGGTTGCTAATTCCGTTCCCCAGCTGGGAAAGGATGTCGTGGGTTTGATCCACCATGGGTTTGACGCTATGAAATAGGCATACAGGAAGAGGTACGTTTTCGGTTACAAGTTTAACGCCAAGCAGACTATGCTTCGTGCAACTCTGTCACCTGGCGAACCCTGCGCTGATTTTGCTTTCCGCAAACTGGACCTTGCGGATAAACGCGGTTATCCTTCGTCCAGACAAGAAAAATGTGAGGCAATCATCGCTGCGCTCTTACCGACTACGAAGAAACATTTCTTCGACATGCAGTTTGACTCTTTGGATAATCTCTTGGAGTCTTTCTTGCGCTTCGACGAAGTGGTCGCGTCCCACAAGGCACAGGAACACGGCAAACCGGGGAAGCAACTTGAAGACAACGCCGAACCAGCCTTCCGCGTTCAAGACTCCCGTCCACAAGTTCCTAAGACTCCAGTGCGCCATCGACGGTCAGGGGTTCCCACGGATGGCCATCGACAGAAAATTACTAGATCGACTAGATAAAAATCGATTAGAAACGACATTTCAACGTCAGACTGTCATGACAACGTCATCCCAACTCTAAGACGTCACCTGAGTCGCCGAGACGGGAATTCCCGCCGAGACGGGACATTTCGCTTCCCGATGCCCGCTACCAAGAATTTCGGGACTGGCAGCAGAAGTTTCAGGCCTCTGCAACAGCACCACCTCAGGGAAACGAGTCGCTGATACCTCCGATGCCCGCCCAGAGATGTCAGTGAATCAAGTGCGCTGTGCCAACAATGCAGAAGCACGAACGGTGTACCCATCAAGATCAATGGAAGTGAACAACTGGCGCTACTTGACTCTGGTTTCACCCCCCCCCCCCCAGGTCACTCATCAACATTGATATTGCTGATCCGCTTGGGCTCCACATCAGACCCTGCTCGGCAAGATTAGAAGGAGCGAATGGTCAGCCGCTGGCTATCCGACGAACAGCAACGGCGACAGTTTTCGTTGACGGCAGGACCTTCGTTCACCCGTTCACCCTTTCATTCTTATCCCTCACCGGGAAATCGATAAGATACTGCTTTGGAATGACTTTCTGAAAGCAACACAGGCCATCATCGACTTTCAAAAATCACATTTCAAGTAACCACCGCTCCACGGGCACAGCCGGTGTGCATCATGAAGCAAGTAGTTGTCCCTCCCCGCACTCGTAAGAGCGTTTCGCTGCAGATCTCTGCTCAGCCACACGTTCTGATCATTTCGGGGATTAATGTTCTTACCGAGCGCCATAGTCTGGACGTGGCGCCCATGCGGGTCGAAGCTGGTACAAATTGCTTACACATAGTTTTAGTCAACACTGCTGACGAGCCCGTCAGGGTACCTGCACGCGCAACAGTTGTGCCGAGCCAGTCCAGGAGGTTGAAGACGTTCCACTCAGCGACGGAGACGTGGTTCATATCTTTCATTACCTGAGTCCTGAAGGCGTTGACACGTTGGAGCGGATTTGTCTCCAGCAGAGTTCTCGACCATCCGCACATTTCTGTCCGAACATCTTTCATCGTTTGCCAGAACCAGTACCGATGTTGGATCGTGTGGCGTCAAGACACATGATATTCCTACGAGAGATGTGGCACCAATTGCGTAGAGACCCAGACGGCTCTCACTATCTCAACGAGAGCTTGTCAAGGCGATGATAGTGGATCTCATCGATCCTGGCTTGGTGCGGCCATCCCGCAGCGCGTGGGCTTCACTTCTCGTTCTCGTGAAGAAAAAGAATGGCACGACACGTATGTGCGTCGATTACCGAAAACTGAACGCTGTGACTGAAGGTTGTTTGGATGCCTTCCCTTTCATTGAAGATGCTCTCGCAGCCCTAACCGGAGCAAAGTTCTTCTCGGTCATGGATCTCGCGCCTGCTTCTCATCAGATAACGATGAGCGACCAGAATATTTAGAAGACTGCATTCATTACACCTTGAGGTCTGTACGGATACTTGCGGATGCACTTTGTACTGAAGGGCGCCCCGTTGACCTGCCAGCGTGCGGTCGATGCTGTCATCGGTGACACAAAATTTGACTATGCTGTCGTTTACATGGATGGCTGCGTAGTCTACAGCAAGACTTTTGGTGAGCATTTGGAGCTGTATTCGCACGTTTTAAAGAAGCGCACTTGAAATGCAAGCCTCCGAAATGCTTTTTCTGTTGATCGGATATTTTATACTTCGGCTATGTTGTCATCAGGCGCGGTATCTCGCCTGACCAAGCTAACATAGCGGCAGTCTAAAGGTTCCCGCAGTCCCAGCAAAATCAAAGACCTTCACTCGTTTCTTGGATTGACGTCCTACTTTCTCAAGTTTATACCAAGATACATCGTACTGGCCGCACCACTGCGAGACTTGCTGAAGAAGGACGTTCCGTTTCAATGGACTGGCATGCATTCTTCCGCGTACTATGACCTCAAGGACCTCAGCCCACCTGTGCTTAGGCTCTTATCCGATGACGCGTCCATTGCGATCCAAGTCCATACAGATAAACCGGGGGCCCTGCTCTAGCAAGATGATGAGGACCGGCACTTCCGTCCCGTTGTGTACCTAAGCAGTGCACTGAAATGCGCCAAAGCTAACTACAGCTCTACAGAACTGGAGGCTTTGGCGATAGAGTGGTCACTCGAACAGCTCCGTTCATACCTCCTCGGCAGGAAATTCCAAATCGTGACGGACCATCATGCGTTATGCTGGCTGCTGAAGTACAAAGAAGAGAACCTACGTCTCTTCCGATGTTCTCTCTGCATACAGGAGTTTGAGTTTGACTTTGACGTCATATACCAGACGGGTCGCCTACCCTACAGCATGCACGCGACTTCCCTTCTAGAGCTTCGCTGATTGATACATCAAGCCCAGTACTTCAGGTCACGGATTCCTAAAACCGGATGATGTAACCTTAGCTGAGCAGCAAAGCGACACCTTCTGCCAGCATATCATCGGTCTACTGAATGGGGCCTGTGGCACACGCAGACAGCAGCGGAGATCTCAACGCAAGTTTGCCATTCATCGTTCCGTCCTGTGCAAGATAGATCAAGGCCCTGTCCATAATCATTTCCTGGCGTGTATGCCACGGACAAAGGTTGGTCACGTACTCCACGAATTCCACGGGGGGAAGTACGGTGCCAACATGTGAGTGTGCCGAACCTACGAAGCAATTCGGACAAAATACTACTGGCCCAGGATGTTCCGCGACGTCAACAGATACATCAAGCATTGCGACTTGTGCCAGATATACAGGGTGTCCTTTTTTAGGCGGTACATACTTTTCATAAAAAAACTATAAGGGCTCTAGACATGCTGTTTTCACTTCTATCATCTCTGGGCCGGCGGACGTTCTTGGCCAAATGTTGCTCGACCGTCAAATGACTAATTACCAAAAAATCGTTATTTAAATTTTTAATTATAAAAGATACGAAGTTGTCCCAATGAGAACATATGTTCCTTTCGGTGACCTGATATCGCAGCCATTTTCAAAACAAAAATCAGTTCGGTAGATCGTCCGCAAAAAAATTCGTGAAGGAACGCCATTTTTTCTTTATTTTGTTCATTGGTCATCTGGCGAGACCCGTCTTTCCTTCACCCTCAGTGTGAGAGGGAAAGATCACACTGTCGCCTCTTGCGTTCTGGAAAAAGATTAACAGAAAATGCAGCCCAAGATAAGGGCCCCATACATGCGTTTTTGTTTTGTTTCCGCAAGTTAAGGCTCATCTTCGACGCATGAGGCGGCACTGTGGCGGCATCTTCGACGCATGAGGCTCCTTCACCATCTCACATTGGGGGTGAAGGAAAGACACGTCTCGGAAGATGCGCAATGAAGAAAAAAAAGAAAAAAATGGTGTTCCTTCACGATTTTTTTGTGGACGATCTACGGAACGGACTTTTGTTCTGGAAACGGCTACGATATCAGGTCACTGAAAGGAACAGATGTTCTCATTGGAACAACTTCGTAGCTTTTATAGTTAAAAAGTTAACTATTTTTAGGTAATTAGTGATTTGACGGTTGAGCAACATATGGTCAAGAACGTCCGCCGGCCCAGAGATGACAGAAGTGAAAACAGCATGTCTATAGCCCTTATAGTTTTTCAATGAAAAATCTGTATCGCCTAAAAAAAGACACCCTGTATCTGCTGTCTTCGTTTTCATGAAATCAGTTAGAACTCATACCAGTGTATTCTTCCTTCCACACGGTAGGGTTGAACATTACTGGACCTTTCAAGACGTCGAGACGCTACAAGTACATCGTTGTCGCAATCGACTATTTGACGAAATTCGTTGTAGCCAAGCTGGTGAGAATTATCGAGGTTGTCACCGTCCAGAATTTCATTGAGAGACGCCTCATTCTGAAGCATGGGTGTCCTGCAGTACTCATTACGGACCGTGGTACGCAAATGTTGGCAAAGTCAACACATCTCTTCCTTCAGCATCGCGGGATTATTGGTTCCCATATGCCAAGTTGTAACGTTATTGCGTTACTCGATGCAAAAAGCGACTCAACACTTCAGCTGTGTTGTCAGAGAAAAGCCTCGACAATTGCTCGTCGTCTTCTTCTATTTTCTCAGACGCACGCGAAGGTCGCCTGTGTCACATGCCCCGGTTTAAAGGGGCCGTAAACAGGTACACAAGGTGCGCATTTGTTTGTGTTATATTATTGCAACTTAGGCAGTGAAAACTCCTTGCAATTACTAACGCTGAAAAACAAACGGCGCTTGCATGCGGATGAAATATTCACTGCACTCTTTCGCATTTTAGCTCCGCCCCGCGCTCTAACTTTACGTCATTTAGACGTAAAGTTTTTCTCGCCAATTCCGATCGAGTGTTCCAAGTATGATTTTATTTCAAATGCGGAATTCGAATAGTTGAACGTGAATCCTCTTCTATTCAAGATCTAAAGAGGTACAGCCACAAACTGGAAAAGAAATGCGTTTAATTTAGGTATCATACGCGCACTACGTTTTCTGGGCAGTAGCACGCAGCACACCACGAGCGCGAACGAATATCTGGGACTACAGTTCCGAATCTTAGGTAGGTGCGCGATGGGACATCTTCGTCATCTTCCAATGGTTCCGACAATAGTGAACCTCTGTATGCAATAAGGGGATAAGTCGAAAAACTCGAAAATAAGAAAAGGGGCCTGATCTGATTGTCCGTCCCATTGACACACATGCATTTCCCGTTTTTTACCATGCTGTAGCGGGCCAACAAATCGCAATAAGTTTTCATTGGCAGGTGCATACTGGTATGTAGATGTCATTGCAACAAAAATAGTAAAAAGATGATAAGGCGACTTACCCCCTTATTGCATACAGAGGTTCAATTGGGCTGTCGTACTTTGGTTTGAGCCACGCGGCATCGCGTCACCAACTCGCGTGGTACTGTGGATAGCGTGCTGGCCATGCAACTGCATCGTGACTGGGAGGAACCACGTCACCTCTGCTCTAACACTGACAGCGCCGGACGAAATGTACGACATTCTAGCCACTCCTTCTCACGTTGCACCTTACGACCAGCCCAAGCAAACCCTTCTACAACGAACGACTGCTTCCGGTCGATCTCGTCTCCTGCAACTGCTGATGAGTTTCTGCTGATAAGGTGGGTGATCGACGTCCTACACATCTTTTGCGAAGGATGCGGCAGCTACTCAGAGACCATTCTGCATCAATGGACGAAACTCTCCTGCGCGAGCTGTTCAAGCAAAAGCTACCGCAAAATGTTCAAATGGTCTTGGCCACTGCCGCAAACATGACGCTTGATCAACTCTCTGGCGGATGTCGTCGTCGAAGTTCCCACCCCTACCATGTCCACAGTTACCACGCCTTCCGCCGCCCACCGTTCATTTCCCACTCCAACGTGCCCAAACCCCCTTCTCAACTGGACCAACTTTGTCGCCGATTCTATCACCCGGGACCTGCCTTTTGTCTTCGCTTACATGGATGACATCCCCGTAGCGAGTCGCTCCGTCGAAGAGCACTACAGCCACCTCCGCCATTTTTTCGCCCGACTGTCTCAGCAATGTATCATAGAGTGATATTAAACGGTAGGAACAACTTATTTATTTACACATGGTAAACAAGACTTTCGTGCACGAGTCTGCACTTCTTCAGGTTACCAAGAACCTGAACCTGAAGAAGTAACCTGGTAACCTGAACCTGGTAACCTGAAGAAGTGCAGACTCGTGCACGAAAGTCTTGTTTACCATGTGTAAATAAATAAGTTGTTCCTACCGTTTAATATCACTCTTTGATTTACTCACCACCGGCAACTTGACATCGCCTATTTTTTCTGCCTTCGTATCTTCAATGTATCATAATCAACGCTAACAAAAGCGAATTTGGAGTCTCGTCCCTAGATTTCCTCGGACACAGAATTTGCTCCCTAAAAAATACGCCGCTCCGGGACAAGGTGAAGGCAATCACGGAGTTTCCCCAGCCAACTACGGTATGCAAGATTCGTCAGTTCTTGGGACTCACCAATTTCTATCGTCGTTTCATCCCCCATTTCTCCGACATTCTACGTCCCCTTTTGAGTTACCTCTCTACCATACCGCGCACGTCTCAACGTCTGGTATGGCCTGCCGAGGCTTCAGATGCATTCGCAAAAAACAAGCAAGCCTTAACCTCCACCACCCTTCTCGCACATCCACGGCAAGACGCCCCAACCTGTTTAATGGTTGATGCTTCCGCATCGGCTGTAGAAGCTGTTCTTCAGCAGCGGCTTGCGCATGATTCTGACTCATGGACACCGATTGCATTCTTCTCCCGCAAGCTTCGACCTTCCGAAACACGCTACAGTACGTTTGGCCGCGAGTTGCTAGCTGTGTACTTAAGCGTAAAACACTTATCGCATTTCGTCGAGGGGCGCCATTTTACCACCTTCACCGGCCACAAGCCACTTGTTTGCCGTCATCCACTCATCCGGCACCACATATACCTCTCGAGAACAGCACCATCTTTCTATCGTTTCGCAGTTCTCCACTGACGTCCGTCACCTCCCCGGTTGCTCAATCCCGTGGCTGACGCACTCAGCCGCTTTGACTTATCTGCTCTCACCTCGCATGGCGAATAGACCTTAGCTCTCGACTACCTTGCGCACATTCAAGATCAGGATGAAGAATTCCAGTCACTCCGTTTTTTCTTGAAATCCAGCTTGCAGCTGGTTGATATCGAGTGACCTGGAACGCATTTGTCCCTGTGCAGCGATCTCTCATCTAGCAAGCGCAGACCTTTCATATCACGCCAAGCGCGCCGGAAAATATTTGACCACCTCAATTCCATGGCACATCCTGGCATACGCGCCTACCCAGAAGGTAATCTCAGGCCGCTATGTCTGGCCTCGCATGCGCAGCGACCTTAAGCGCTGGGTGAGATCCTGCGTCCCGTGTCAACGAGCGAAAATCTCACGGCACACCGATACACCACCAGCCGAATTTCTTGCTCCAGACAAGCGCTTCGACCGTATTCACTTAGACTTTGTGGGGCTTACCACGGTCTCAGGATCAGCGTTATCTTCTGACCACCATTGACAGATTCTCACGAAGGCGTGAGGCCGTCCCCAGATGCTACAGTGTCCACAGTTGCTACTGCCTCTGTCCACAGCTGGATTCCCCGTTTTGGCGTCCCCGCCACCATCACAACGGACCGAGGTCGGCAGTTTCAATCTACTCTATTCGCCGACTTGACGTGTTTGTTCGGTTCGCATCGCGCCCGAACTATACTGCGTCCTGCCTCCATTGCCTCCATTGTCACCTGAAGTCAACTCTGAAAGCCTACCCCCACTCTCATTGGACGGAGGCCATGCCTATCGTGCTTCTCTCCTTCCGCGCCACGGTAAAGCAGGACTTTGGTTGTACGCCGGCGGAACTCGTGTACGGTACCACCCTGCGTATTCCTGGTGAGTTCTTCGCCACACCCTCACCTACTGCTGAACTCGACCTGTCTTCCTGCGTCGGGCGTCTACGCGCTCTCATGCAAGACCTGCGCCTTCGCCCCTGGCCTGGCAGAACCCGTGCTTCATTCTTTTTTTTTAATTCGATGTTAGCGCCGCGAAGCAACTGTAGGTGTGAGTGGCGTACGGACGTGTACAGATGGAGAGAGGACAGCAGGAACGAGTAGGGGACAAGGGGCGTACTTCATTCGTGCACCCCGAGCTTCGCACATCAAGTCATGTTTTCATTCGTCGCGGCGGGGTGCCCAAGGGTCTACAGCAGCCGTACACCGGGCTCTAAAGCGTTATTCAGCGGTCGTCCAAACACTTCATCGTAGACATTGTAGGGCCCGCCGACACCATTTCCGTTGACAGGCTCAGGCCTGCCTTTCTGAAAAGACCCCGCGGAGCACGTATCTCCAGTTCCCATCCTACCTTCAGACTCGCCCACCCAGCCCTCCTGCACTACATCGACGCCGCCAGCCACCACGTCGTGCCACGTTCCTTGGGTCTTCCCCATCCGGACTGCCCGTCACTGCGACCGCTCCGCTGAGCGAGGGTCTCTGTGGCAGAGCTGCTATCAGCATCATCACTCCTGCGACACATGTCGTGCCCGTGCCTAGCACGATCATTAAGCATTCAGTTGGGCACTTGCCTGTCTTCTGAGCGGTTGTGGTTCCTTTGTGTCCCAACAACTGAAATCGTATGCTACAATGCTACATATTATTCTAAAAAGCACGTCAAATCACGTCGCTGTCGATTTCATACCGAAAGAAGAAGAAGAACGAAAAAGGAGCAGAGAGCATGAACAGAACCAGGTGGAAGAGGTCATAGATTGATGATAGAGAATGTCGAGAAACTTAAGAGGCAAATTCAAAGGTCGCATTAGTTAAGTGTCACGGAGGCCACGAAATATGGCGGCAAATTTCAAACGGGAACAGTACACCTGGTACCCACAACGGGAAAGACACAGGAAATAAGAGGAAAATAATCAGCGGCCTTTTCAATGACAGCAACAAGCAAATGCATATTCTATGACAAATCGAAGAACAAAACAGAAGAGTGCCAAAAATCGCGAACGTACGAAGCTAAAATGATGAGCGACGCTGCTTCAAATGCACTGGAGAAAGACATTCTGCAAAGCTTTGCGACAGCAGAATTAAATGTGAAAGGTGTAAAGGCGGACACACTACAAGCATGTGCCCGAACAGGAGAACAGAATCAACGTTGATGGCTGCGGACGAGTATGAAGGTTATCCAAGGAACAGTAGACCGCAGAACTCAAACAACGGATGCATTGAAGGAGCAGCAGAGGGGCGTTGACAGAGCACACATGTCACGCATCCGAAAGACGAGACGCATGAAATAGAAAAGGTCGACTTTCAAGTGGTATGCTGGTTCAACCCGCTAGAGCGATAATAGACGCAAGGCAAGCCAAGGCATGCAACAAGCAAGGATACTACACGATAGTGGAAGTCAGAGGTCATTCATCAGATAGTCATTGCCCAAAGCTCTCAGATGTGCAATATTGGGAACGGAGAATCTGTTCATCGGGTCTTCTGAAGGAGGACTTAGCTTCATAGAATGAGATGCGAGTCGTAATGCTGAAGACAAAAAAAGAAAGAAAAGAAAAACAACAGGGCGCACATGCACAGACGATCAGATCAGAGCTCTAGAAGTAGATGATATAGGAAGTAATATCTCGCCAAGAGTTGATCCAAACATGCAAGGTATACCAGACGAAGTTAAGCGACACCTAGGGGACGAAGGAACACAAGCAGATGATCAAATTGGCGTCCTGGTACGATCTGACCACAATTGAGAACTTGCCACTGGAAACCATACAGGATAAGCGATTCTGTAGATTCTGAACCTTGAGAACACCTTGAAACTAAAGTGCAGCGATGGCTCCCCGCAATTCAACATCTTGCTGGCTCAGGATAGGGCTGTGATCAGCGTTCAATGCTCGCAGTTCACGCGGCGTTGGTGAGGACGACTGTGCTTTACAGCCTTCCTTATCTGCACAGGATATCCACAACGTCATTAAATGCCCTTTGGTCCCTGCTTGCTCGAAGCCTTCGTCGCTGCCTCGAAGTTCCAAGAACGGCTGAAACACTGCAAGTACTGGCTCTAGCTGGTTCTACGTGAACGTGAGACGGCTCGGCACTTCCTACGTTGGCGTGCACACATTCCCCGTCACCCGCTCCTCAGGAAAATTCGATACCGCCCTCAAAGCGACTCCTATCGAGTAGCGCAGAGAACACGCCAGACTCTCACTGGCTTCATAGCTAAGGACATTATACCGCCGGAAGCCCCCTGGTCTCTGCCGGTACCGCCAACTTTCGTAAGCCTTCCGAACCTTCTGGAAAGAAGAGATCAGGTCCGCCTTCAAGTCATCCGAGCCCATTCTCATGTTCTGGTAGACGAGAAGCTTTCTACGTTTACGGCAGCATTTACAGATGGCGCATCCCGAAACAACAAGTCCGCCTCAGCATTCGTCTACCATCCGAAGGCGTAGTGCAAGGACGACGCCTTTCACATCCAACCTCCTCAACTGCTGCGGAACTCTATGCCATCATTTTCTTTCTACAACACATCGCTGATTTTACCCCACGGGAATGGGCAGTCTTCACAGACTCAAGACTTCACTGCACTTCAAGCTATTGAGAATTCCGGTATACGAGGCCCATCCGCACCCCTCGTCACACATGTGTTAATGGCTTACCACACTGTCTACGCAGCAGGCCACAGGCTAGTTCTCCAGTGGGTTCCAGGCCATTGTGGTGTCGTGGGGAACCAGCAGGCCAACAGCGCCGCAGAAGCAGCACTCTCGTGTCAGAAATGGACCAGTATTGTTCTGCTAAGAGGAGACCGCAGTTCCATTCTGCGACGCCTCGTGACACCCCTGGCTTCCCGCCAATGGACAACCGACATTCTCCCGCCATCTATGTTGAGCAGAATTGATCCAACGCCCACTTTCCGTATGCCACGAAACACCTCTCGTCAAGATGCTGCATTAATCCACTGAATGCGGCTCGATGTGTCCTTTACAGCTCAGTGGCGTTACCACTTGAGACAAGTTGACTCTCCCACCTGCTGCCACTGTGGTGCTCTTGAGGATCTGGAGCACATTCTTCTTCATTGCCTCCACTATCAACCTTCCCGAACCGCACTCTCCGAGTCCCTTAGTCAGCTGGACTCTCACCCCTTCTCCCTATCGAAATTGCTTAGCCCCTGGCCCAATCCAGCCGAGCAACGATCTGCGCTCAAAGCTCTTTTGACATTTCTGGACACCATCAGACTTCGATCGTTATTGTGAAGGGGATCCTTATTTTATTCCTCACATCCCCATCAGCAATGGCGTAGAGTATCGCCTCTGGCGATGAACCTCCCCACTCTCCATCTCAAAATAAAGTTGTTATTGTTGGAGATCCTGGAGCGCTGGAGCCAACTCTCGGTTGGCCGATTCAAGGAGAAGTTGCTCTAAAATGCAGTTGCGAGTAGGCATGGCGTAGTCAATGTGCTAAAAGTGTTGCTTGGATGTGAACTAGACGACGAATTGTTAAATGCATTCTGGAGAAAAGTGACGTAGGAACATAGGGATTTCACAAACGAAGATGAGGAGGGACCATAGGAGTTTGCCAGGAATCTTCAAAAAGTCAACAGTCGATATGCAGTGAGACTTACATGGAAGCACGATGTCAATTTGTAGGATAATTATTACTTGGCCCACAAATGTCCGTTGCGTTTCATAAAGAGGATACAGAAGGCCATGACCCTACTGCAAAGGTAACACAAAGCCGTCAGGGAATATTTTTATGGGGTGTTTCTGCGAGGGTCAAGGACGGTCAAAGCAACGGTGAATTGGTATACTAGATACCGCACCAGGCAGTCATTTAGGAATGCAGAACAGCGACCAAGATCAGGATCTTGTTTGACGCTTCATCAGCAGAGACAGCCACGGCATCGGTAAACGACTATGTGAATGCAGGGTTGACCCTTAACACTGGTATTTTCTCGGTCGTTCTCAACTTCCGAACGCACGAAGTAGCACTTGTTGCCAGAGCCGTACCGAGGCGAGTGCGCACCCGGGGCAGGGTAAATGTGAAGTGCCTCCCCCTCCTCACTCGCAGTGCTCATTTGCACTGCCAAGACCGTAAATTCAACTCCTGTTCATTCCCGCTTTACACTGTCCAATCAACTACCCAGAGCCTGCTGTTTTGCGCCCTCTCTGTTGAGGGCACCTGAGACGCCCCCCCCCCCTCCCCTCCCCCACCGGAACGCCACTGCTTGTTGCATACGCAAAGCAGAGGTTCCTGATACTAAGGCATGATACAGATACTAGACAGATAGACAAGATACAGATACTAAGAGAAGAAGGCAGAGATGCACTTCCTATGCTGTGATGGGAGAATATACCATATACGACGGAAAATAACAAATTGGAGACATGGAGGATGACAAGGGTAACCTTTGAAATCGCTTCGAGCACGTTTCTACTAGTCGCAACGATAAAAGCACTTTGCAGTACGTTAAGGACAATTACAGGGACATTGCGCGGATGTTGGAAACATCTGTATACGTTGACAACGCGATTATCGCGGAATATCGGAGGGAGCAATGTTTAGGACGCAAGGGAAGTTTATTTTGAAGCCAGGGATATATTTAGCACAGCTGACGTGGATTTAAGGAAATGAACGTCAAGCTCCAAGGATCTGATAAAACTGTGAAACAGGCGACATCGAGGACGAAGAACATGGCAGGCCATATGCGAAAAGGGGCAAATCAAGGTACCTGGAGTCAACTGGAATTTCGAAAAAGATGAGAGCGAGATCTCTGCACAGAATAACGTTGGAGCAATGCATTCAGCGCTTCACCTGAGGCAGTTCCATCTGTAAGGACAGTTGAAGCTTCGATGAATTCTCGTAGTCTGAGCTCGTAGGGTTCCGCGCTTCGACTTGAGACGATCCATGGATGCGACAAAGTGATGGCTTGGTTCTTCGATCTGGTCACAACAGACGCGTTCTCGGGTTTCGGCACCAAAGCAATGTAGTAGAACTGAGTAGTATATGGTCAGCTAAAATAGCCCACAACTCACACAGTGGCCTGGACGCCATTAATTAGAATTGAGAGCAATTGACCAGACCTCTGTGTGAGTTGCCGGCTGCTTGAGCTGACAAAAATAAATTGAGATAGAGTGGAGAGAAGGAGTTTAGTTGAAGCTCAACGATGGCCATCTTGAAGAAAAGCGGTCCGGAACAGTCGCTGACCATCGCTGGGCGACGGAGCATAGAGGGAGGTTGGAAAGCGTCACAGCTGTGACCACCAGTTCTGGACATCCTGTGATGTTAGCTGTGACGTCATCATGCCATGTCTGTGCAGGTTAGGACAGCTCTGGACATGCAAGGAGAAAAACACTTATAATGTAGAGGAATGCCAACTACTGTGAAAGCAAGAGTAAATATGCTAACCATCAGTAGTAACAAAAAAAAATAGTTACACAACAAATGATCCCACCACAACAGGGAGCGCAGAAGGATGCGTCTGCTCCATCCGACAGCCAGGCACAGAACTGAATCGTAATGCTTTTTTCTCCTCTGTAAAGTCACGCATCTGCAGCCCCCTAGCGATTACTTTGTCAGCTAATTTCATGACAAAATTATTAAGAATCATGCCAGCTCTACTCTCATTCTCAAGGCAGAAGAAGATAGAAAATGGTGGGGATGCCAGGGCAACAGCAACCAGCGCCCGACATGCACGGGCATGGAAGCTGCAAACAAAGCGGGGACAAAGTTGCGCAAGAATTAGTTACACATCAAATCAGCACACCACAACGGCAGTTACAGTAGCGCAGAACGATATGTCCATTCCATCCGAGAGCCAGGCACAGAACTGAATCGTAATGCTTTTTTCTCCTCTATCAAGTCATGCATCTGGCCATCTTGCATTGTTACTTTCTCAACTAATTTAGTCGCAAAATTATTAAGAATCGTTCTAGCATTATTCCCATTCAAATCAAGGGTGTGGCAGCACAAGCGTCATCGTGAAGACAAGAACGATCAACATGAATTTTTCTCATAAAAAAAATACAAAGCTAGATCCGTCAAGAGAGGAAAGCATGCAGGTCGGGGCATGTCGGTACATTGGTCAACGACCGCTGTTACACGAGGAAAAGTCGCACGACTACCTGGCAACAGAGGAAAGCAAACAGAGGGAAACACTTGAACAGGGTGTACCCTGTTACCCACTCTTCATAATAAAACTTTTGAAATCCACGCTAAGAAATCCACCCTTCAAATTCCAATCCTTTCAAATTCAAGCTGTCAAAACAAATCACAATGGGTCTACGGAGTCCAGTGTGAAGCGTGGTTTTATGTGAGAAAATCAGTGTTTAAGAAGGTCACACTCCAGAATAACGAGTCTTTATGCAATTCTGTGTGGTATTCAGCATGTATCTCTCAATTATTCATTAATTTAATTAAGTTAGAGGCGTAAATAACTACGCGTATGAATACTAGGAAAACAACGCTTCAGAGGTTCGGCCGTTCGGCTACCATTGGGGACGAGGCTATTAGAGAAAATGGAGTAACGACGGAGCTGTATGGTGTTGCGTGATGTGCTGCATAAAAAGGATAATCACTGCAAGCTCTAATAAAGCATATGTTTCTTCTGCCGATTTCGTCAGGTATTTTCCAGACGTGTAACGACTTGGTGTGCTAACACGCGCGTGTAACTTATGAAGGAATACATTGGTGAAGTGACATTGATGCAGTCGTAGCTGTTTTGGACAGGCAATCTGCTAGCGAAAAATGTCCACGATAGGCAACATGTAAAACGTACCGCAAAACTGCTGTGTCGACCATTTGTCACGACGGTAATCACGTACATCACGGTAAACATCATGGAAACGTCTCTGGCTTTCCTCGACCTCGGCCTGCGAAGAACCGCTAATGTTATGCTTGATAAGCGGCGCGAAAGTCGTTTAGCAAGGTAAAACTGTGCCGGGAACGCCGTCACATGAGGGATGTGTTTAATTAAATCACAGTGAAAGATAGCAAAGGAATGTTACTGGTCATGTAGAAAGCAGGTCTCGTTCACCAACATATCAATGGATTGTTTAAATAGTGTTCCTGTCAATGGACAACTGACGTTTTCGTCCCGTCTATACTGAGGAATGTTGGCCCAGAGCTTGGTTTCTGGATGCCACAAAACACTTCTCGCCAATGTGGTGCACTGTGACTCAATGGGGCATTTACAGCTCAGTGTCATTACCACATGAGGCAAGTTGACTCTCTCAGGTGCTGTCACTGCAGTGCTGTAGAAGATCCAGAGTATATTCTTTGTCATTGCCGACACTACTGAGCTTTCCAAACTGCCATTTTGAGATCTCAATAATCTGAACTCCTGCCCCTCTCTCCAAAACTTCTTGGCCTATAGCTAAATCGAGCCCACGAATGCCTGCTCTCGAAGCTCTTTTGGCAATTTTGGACTCCATGGGATATTATTTCCTTCTTCACACCACAAGCAGCTATGGGGTAGAGTACCGCCCCAGGCAGTGAAACTCTCTGTCCATCTCAAAATAAAGTTGATGAACAGCATCTGCAACTTCTGTGAGGTGGTTCAAACCACTATTATAACTACATGATACAGACAAAATACAGAAACCGACACTTCCTCAGGTAGGACCTAAGGAAGCGTGGACCTCCATGCGAAACCTTGTACAAATTAAACTTAAACAAAAATCTTCAGTGTGGTTTCTGTATTTTGTTTATGCGATCTACACGACTTGACTCCCCTCTTCGTATGTCAACCACATGGTATGTGTAACCTAGGAATGCTGGTATGTGGGTGGAGTGGCTTGTTTGCCACAGTACCACAAATAGGAACACAAATCGCTGATAAATCTGCTACAGAATCTGGGCCAAGACGATGAGCACTTGGAATCATCACAGTTTTCAATACCATGCAGAGGAAGATAGAGTAGAGTACCCTCAAATTTTGTACTACTTTTTTCTAAATTACTTGTAATTATGCAGCAGCTACATAGGCAGCAGTTAAAATGATACTCAGAATTGCCAAAACTTCATGCTAGCACTCAGTTCTTTTTACAAACTTTGGTTTGTGATGTGACGAATGTTTCGGTGACTTCCATAGGCCCGGTTTCAGCAACTCTGGTTAACTGAACCAATATCAAGGGTTGCCAATCCTCGAACAGACACTTCTTTTTTTCCATCGGTGATGTGGTGAAGCAGATAGTTTAATGACCGTTCATATTAGTTCAGATGCTGAAAAGGTTGGTGAAACTGGGTCATTATGTAGCCTTTGTGTCCTGGTGCTGTGCAATGGTTTTTCGAGGGATTCAAACTACAAAAAAAGGTTAGTAATAAAAAAAATTCTTGGCATACCTACCTACCTACATATATGTCCTGGACAGCATGTAAGAAACTCAACAGAATATAAATGTCATCATGACATTGGTAGACAGACTGATACCGAAACAAATCGGAAGGGGAGGGCTGGGTTCCACGAATGGGCACTTGTTCACTGCCTCCTCTTGAAAGAAAAGTAGGACCGAAAGTTGCGTGCTCTGTCAAAGATTACCATAATCCCCTCAAGACCGTGCCTTTTTGATGCGAACTCGTCCCCCCTAGCTTTGAGCGTAGCTCAACTGTACCAAATTGGTGGCACTGTTGAACAGTATGATGTCATTTGTTTTTATGATGAACAGTATGATGTCATTTGTACCGTTTCTAAGGCACTTTGTACAAGGGTTTTGTATGCCAGCAGTGTACTGTCTGCGAAAGGTAGTTTCCGTGTCCACTTCAAGAAGACAATTTTTTTAAGAGGCTTAGAGGATGCGTAACTAATGTGTGATTCCCACTAAACATCAGAAGAGAGGTGCACACTTAAATACCTGAAACCCTCAACTCAATTAATTGTAGGATCAAAATTACGTGGGAATATATTGAGGTTTGTCTCGTTCACAAAAGCCATCATTGCACACTCTGCAAAGGGCATCGGTAGTTGCCATGGCCTACATCAATCATAGGTACTGCAAACCACTCATTGAGCATAGTCAGTCCGCGGTACGCAAAGTGAAAAGCGTCATTGCCCATTGTGAACATGGCCATGCAACAGTGCTTGCGGCTTCGCATTTCTCACTGGTTTCTTTCATCACTTTGTTATGAGATGACTAATGCTAATCATAACTTTGCAAAGCATATGTACTCGTATGCACTTCCTTTAATCGCTTCAGGAGTATTTCTTCCGTAACATATCTCAGCAAAGCAGTATGTCATGTAGGTAACCCAATTTTGGCACAGTATTTGCTTGATATGTCCAACAAGCAGAGATATCGAATCTTTGTGCCAAAATGGTGTACCACGTGTCCGTGTAAAGACGAGTCGCTTAGATGGAATAGGTACAGCATGTTGATGTTGAATGCAAGAAGTTAATGTTTGACAACATATATGTCATGGGTTAAATAGAGCAGTATATCATACACATCAGAAGAATGCCAACACTTCAGTGATTTACCTTTACCTGTTATTCCAATGTTTACTCTCCCTTCGATTGGAATTATGTATTTCAGAATCATTTTTGTATTACTGAATTTTAATTTGGCAATCCTTTCACATGTCTTGTGATAGACAGGTTAGCAATGTAAGCAGTGTTTATGTGCCTCTCACAACCTGCATCTTTATGCAAAAGTACTCCAAAAGCCGGGAGACGACATAACTAGACAAAAAAGTAGAGAACTCCAACTTAACATAACAAAATAACAAGGTTTACTCAGACGTTTCATCTGTCATGCGACAGACATCATCAGTGCCAAACTGATTGAGCGATTGCACAACCGGTCAATATTTAAGGAGGTGCGAGTATTGTTGGGGGAAAGGCCACGGTTTTTCTTAAAAACCGAGGGGTCACTGCGTATGTTCCGAGACTCTAGAAGCTTCCTGTGTCCCCATCTTGTTATGTTATGTTGGAGTTCTCTACTTTTTTGTCTGCATTTTTATGTCTGAGGGTGTTTTTGTGACAAGAGGGCAAGGGTACCGGCAACATGGCACATGTTCACAAAAATGCAGAACCAGACACACACACACACAAAAAAAAAGTATAGCATAACACAGTCCCAATCATTTTGTCGTGTCCTTTTTGATGTGTGGTCTGTTCTACAGTTTTTTTTTTCGTGTGTAGTTTCTGAATTTTAAGCCCAGGAGCAGTTGCTGTAGAGGATGCTGAGAACATGTGAAGCATACATTTTCTCATTCTCACATTATGCTGTAAGCAGTGTGAAATAAAACCCAAAAGGAATTTAATGAGAGACAACTTGTCATCAAGATCAGTGTGGGAACATTGCAAAGGAAAAATAATTCTGAACCATAATGGATTCCTATCCTATTTAATGGTACAGTATCAGATGAAAGTAATCCAAATAATATTAAAGAAGTAACCGTGCAAATTATCAGTCAAACAGTGAAGCTGGCTGCAGTACACTACAATGCGTTACATGTAACAATATCAGTGTTTCCAAAACTGACACATAAACCTAAGGGAGGCTGCAATAGTCAAAGCGGGGGTTACACCAGTTGGCGAAAAGAAAAAGCAGATGAAATGAACGCAATATGCGACAAAACCAAGGAAACTATCACGCTACAACTGCAATATATTGAAGTTGTTTTTAAAAAATAGAAGTTAGTTCAGCGCACAGATATCAGCTGTCGAACACACAGCCATCCCGAAAACTATGCCCATCTTCGTTGATGCACCCACGAATCCACAGGAAGACCGCCGAGGCTTTCCCACTCGGGTTAAGTATCTCTACCTTGAACTGTGAACAGTTTGGTGTACACTCCAGAAAACCAGAACAGCTGATTGCCGATTTCATGGGCGCAGCCATGCGAGCCGACAAGGACAGTTCAACAGAGGAGCAATTTGAACGCGAATGTGGCGCTAGTGGTAGGCGCAACAATTTGCACTTCAAACGACGTAAAGTGACCAAAAATTAAGCAGCGAGGATGTGTGCTTGCTCATTTGTGATTATTTGGGCCTGTAATCCACATCACGGTTCAGAAAAGCTGCTAAAAATGCCGATGACTGGCACAAGAAAAACGAGTTTGCAATGTTTTTTGACCCGTTGCGGTTCAAGCGAATATATCTTTTTTTGTGCTTCCTTCCTCTTTTTTCCTTCTTGTTTTTTTCTTTTTCTTTTATTGTCTTTTACTGTTGTCGGTTCGTTCCGGAGCCCTAGCTTGGAAAGCTGCTCCTGTTTAGTTTCGGTATAAATCGGAATGTGGGGGCAGGGGGAACAGTCCACCGCTCCTCGAGTTTTCACGGTGCTGGCTCTGCCCCCCCCCCCCCACCCCCGAATTTTCCCTCCGAGGACCTCTTTGAAAATGCCGTACTTCTCAATCTCTAACTCCATGTCCAGCAGTGCTCTCCTTCAGGTTAGGTTAGGTTGGGTTAGGTTAGGTTAGGGCTCGCTCCCCCTTGCCGACTTCCGAGTTAGTGCGAGCGAAGTATCTCGATAATGGAAAATCTGAAACGGTGCACTAAAAACAAATGTCACCTCTATGGATAATAATTTGAAGCATACAGATGAAGGATTCATCTCATATCTAAACCAATTGCCAGCAATTCTGCTCTTTCTGTTTCTCGAAGAAAGAAAAACGGCTTCACACACACACACACAACAATACATCTTAGTGAATTATGCAAATTAGAATGCCAAAATACCTTGCAGATAAGGTTTTCCTCCACTCGCGTACGCGTACGTGCGAAACTAATGTACACATTGTCCTAGTTGTTTTATTTTAAAAAATATCCATTAAAAATGGCTACGACCACGAAGTGTGCGTTTGTGGCACCCCGTTTATTTTGTGTGTGTGTGTTTCAGCTTGGGGGGTGACAAACTTTTATAAAAAAGTCACGAGAGCACGTCATTTTCACAGTTGAGTTCTATACGAGCGCGTATCTTTTCCAAGAGAGACTATAATGACTAATAAGGATGACTAATCAATTAAATTCATTAATTAACTTTAATATGGACGTCTTGAACAAAAGCCAGATACCGATATGAGAGACTGTCCTAGCTAAAATCCATGTTTAAATATTTTGAAACGCGTACGTGTATTAAAATATCAATCCCTGAATTTTGACATGCAAATGGCCAAAACCGGAACCGTGGCAACCACGTTTGGGGTGGTGGTCTTCACGGTACGGGATCTGTATGGGATACTTCTGTAAGTCAACTGCGCTCGCAACTATATTGTCTTGGCTCAGAAACCGTATGTTTCTGGAACGTAGAGAGGGAAAAAATGAATCACACAACACGAATATACTACAAGTACTCTTCTCCTTAGGGAAGCGAGGAAGCGGAAGATTTATTGACTATACGTTGCACTAGTGTCAGCGCGCTGAGCGGTTGAGCTGGAATTGGAATTAGAATTGGAAATGAATAAAAAAGAATGATAAATATTACTAGAAAGAAGAAGAATGAAAAAAGCGTTATCTGAGCTGATCGAGCTCGGTTCACTCTGGAAATTGTTGCACCGAAGACTGGCGCCACGTTTGAACTTACCTAAAATTGCTCCTCTGTTGAACGGTCCTCCTCGGCTCGCATGGCCCCTCGCATGGCCGCGCCCATGAAAGCAGCAATCAGCTGTTCTCGTTTGGTGGAGTGTGCACTAAACTGTTTGTAGTTCAAGCTACAGGTACTTAATACGAGTGGGAGAGCTTCGGCAGTCTTCCTGTGGATTCGTGGGTGCATCAACAAAGATGGGCATAGCCTTCGGGATGTCTGTGTGTGTGACAGCCGGTGTCTTTCTCCGTCTGTTACGTCGCGAGACAACTGAGATCACCGTCTGTGCGCGCTCAGGAAGCTTCAAATCTGCCCTGATACATATACAGTAACATACACCTTCAATATACGCTGATACATATACGGTCAATAAATTGGGACTTGCTCCACGGCAATCTTTCCCGGAGTTCACAAGAGACACTGTTTGTGGATTTATGCCTTACATTTAATCTATCGCATGTCGTTCCACATCCTACCCGAATAACTCGTGCCACGCAGTCAACCCTTGACTTGGATTTAACCTCCCAACCTGAGCACATCACTTCTTTGCATGTCACTGATGGTCTCAGTGGCCACAAGGCCATTTTCTAAGATATCTCTTCAAGTTGTCCAAATGTTCATAAATTCAACGATAAAACCATATATGACTATGCTCGACCTAACTTCCAAGCCATCAACGAGGGTCTTGAAGCTCTGTGTGAAAATTCATTTCATGGCACCTTGCCTCACTCCATTGAGGATAACTGGTCCCTCTTTCGTGACAACATAAACTACCTTACCGAGTACGATGTTCCAAAGATAAGAGTGAAATCTTATGATCACAATCCTTGGTTCACGAAAAGTCTTAAAATCGTGCTAAACAAGAAAAAGCATTTATTCAGGAAAGCAAAGCGTCTTGGCGACAACGTATCATGGGCTAAATTTCACTACTGTGAACGGGAATACAGGCGCTCGATCAAGGAAGTGAAACATAAGTTCTTTACCATCGACCTCCCGTCTCTCTTGACGAATAAACCAAAACAATTTTGGAAAATCTTATCTCCACCAAAATCCCACCATATCAGTCAAACTGACACCCGCCGACAGCGACTGCGCCAACGCTTTCGCTTCCTTGTTTTCATCCGTTTTCAACACCGATAACGGGTACACCCAAACTCTATTATCAGTAATCGCCTTGTCACCTATGGTCCCCATTCATATCAGCACTCATGGCATTTGTAAGATCATTGAGTCACTTAAGCTGTCGTGAGTGCTGGTCCGGACTCTATTAACCCGAAGGTTCTATACAACACGAGATCTATTTCCAGCAGGATTCTATGTTGCATATTTACTCAGTCACTCCAAGATTCTGCCATATCGCAGGACTGGAAGATGGCGAAGATTGTCCCTATTCACAAATCAGGCAGCTGCCACATCGTTAATAACTACCGCCCCATTTCACTCACTTCTATAGTATGTAAAATTCTCGAACGCATACTCCAACGTAGTTAAGTACCTTGAAGAAAAATGCTTCTTCTATCACTTGCAGCACAGGTTTCGAAACCTCTTTTCATGTGAAACTCAAGTAGTCAGTTTTGTTCACGACATCTTTCTCCACGCGGACAATAATCATCAGACTGACGCCGCTTTCTTAGACTTTTGCAAGGCCTTCGATATGGTGCCGCACTCTAAGCTTCTATTCAAACTCTATCTGCTTAACCTCGACCCGTATGTCGTCCATCGGATAGCTCAATTTCTGACTAATCGTACGTTATTTGTTTCTTGCAACAACAACCTATCCCCAGATGTACCTGTGCTTTCTGGTGTTCCTCAGGGTTCAGTCCTCGGCCCTCTCCTTTTCCTTATCTATATAAATGACCTTCCTTCAGGCATATCTTCCACGATTCGTCTCTTTGCTGACGACTGTGTAGTGTACAGGCAAATCCTCTCTCCTTCTGTCCAACTAACCTTACAAAGCGACCTTTAACTAATCCGGCGTTGGTGCAATGAGTGGCAAATGCCTCTGAACATTGCACAGTGTCGCATTTTATCGTTTTCTCGAAGACGGGTCTCCTGTCTTCCTCCCTTCCCCTACACTATAAGTGATACCACATTAACCTGAGCAGATTCTTACAAATATCTTGGAATCCACCTTTCCTCCAACCTAACTTGGAACGAGCACATCAACCACGTAATAACAAACGCTTCTCGCTCCCTAGGCTTTATTAGACGCACCCTCAGGTTGGCGGGCTCCATCTTAAGCTCCTAACCTTCACGGCTCTTGTAGGAAGCAAGCTGGAATATGCATCACCTATTTGGGACCCTCCCCAAAAGTATCTCTGCGACGCCCTAGAAGCCATCCAGAATCGGGCTGCCCGTTTCATTTCCAACGACTACAAATTCGATCCCTTGTAACCGGGTTAAAATCAAATCTTAATCTCGACTCACTCGAACATCGTCGCCGTCTTGCCAAGTTAGCCCTCTTCCATTGGTTCTTTTTCATCTTGCCACCGCACCAGTCGCCCATCACCCGCCCGAGTGTCATTTTCGCTCGCATCCACCACACTAATAAGGTCAAATGCTTTCATTTTAATACCAATGCATTATCCAGATCATTCTTTTGTTCAACTGCCATCGAATGGAACAACCTCCCATCACCGCTCACAACTATTATCGAGCATACGGTATTTTGTAACACCATCTCCCGTTCACTCCACCCACAAGACCACCACGCTTGTATGTCAGTTGCTATGGAATTTTTCACCTCCACCTTATCATATTTGTTAATTATCTGTACTTATGTGAACGAACTCCCTGTTTCACGCTTTAATGCTTGTTTTCATATAAGTTTGTACTGTCGTCGATTCTTTGTTTTCCTGTTTACTTACTGCTAATTGTGTTGTTCTTTTCTGCTTGCTTGTTTGTTTCTATCAAGTTGCTGTAAATGTATCTTACGCTCCAGTTCCCACCCCCATGTTATGTCCTCCGGACCCTTGGGGTTCTCGAAATTAATAAAGAAATATGAATGTTATACTAGTGCGTGCAAGTAGCGTCTGATGTAGGTCCATGGTCTCGTCATGATACAGTGAGGAATACTGCGGCACCCTTGATTCAAAGCATTGCTGCGAGTTAGCTTGTTTCCCGACTGATTGTGTGCTGAACTCAACTTGCATTTTTGTAAAACAACTTCAATATAATGCAGTCGTAGAGAGATAGTTTGCTTGGTTTTGTGGCATATTGCCCTCACTTCATCTGCTTTCTCTTGGGCCCCGTTTGGGCTATCGCGGCCTCAATGGGGGTCCTGACACACGGTTTGGGAAACACTGAGGCATACTGTATATTGTTACATGTTGTAGTGTACTGAAGCCAGCTTCACTGTTGTATTGTTTCTTCGCATGGTTACTTCTTAAACGTTACTTGAATGAGGAATGCGGAGAATGAGGAAATGTATGTCTTGCATGTTCTGGATGTGCTCTAATTGCTGACCCCTGCTGTTGGGCTAAAATCCAGCAACTACACAAAAAGATTAACAAATGCAGAACAGGAGACAGAAACACGGACACAATGACATGATTGAGATCATGATATGCTGTCAATTTTTTTCTGTGTCTCTGGTTCTACATCTTATGAACATGTGCCACATTGCCAGCACCCTTTCCCTCTTGCTACGAAGAGAGCCTCTCAGCAATAAAATTGCAGGTTGTCAAATGCACGTAAACAGTGGTTACATTTTTCGGGGGTCTTCACTCATCTAATGTTTATGCCAGAAAATGCTCCCCTAGTTCACATGGCATACTGAATATGAGTGTGCTCCACAGCCACAAACTACATTGTAAATTAGCACTGCAGTGTGTTTATCGGCACACATGAAATTACCCTTCATAAGTGCATCACGCAAGCTGACTGATTCTGATGCCAACTACTCATGAAATAACGTGGGGTGGGGTGAAAGACACTGGAATCACATGTTGCGTCACTAGCAGTGCCGTACTCACTCAGCAGTGACACCACAAACAGTGATTTTTCACTGAAGCCTGCAACTCAACGATGTAATTTACATATTGATTGCAGAAAAAGTAAGCACATGTTTGTTATTACTTGGTATACAGTTGAAACTTGTTAATGTGATGACGGTCATTCTCGTTGATTTTGGCAATGAAACCATTTTAGGATAAAAAACTCCTGTCAAGGTGTAAACTATGAAAAGTAGTAAATTGAGTGAGGCATTTTAAATTGCCTTTTTTCCTTTATATTTTCAGTGCTGACATACATCAGCTTGTGTAACTGCCAACCTGGGGTATTCCAGCCAAAACCAGCCAGAGATGTAGCTTGACTCTGTTAAATATCACTGAAAAAAATTGTGTGCGTTTTTTAGACGATGCATATATCGAATGTAATTCATCATCTTGTTTTCTTGAACGATGGGGGCACATTAAACTGTGCCGAAATATGAAGTTGTCCCTTACGAGCTTCCTTCTGACATCTACATATGCATCATTTGTGCGCTTTCCTTGCCTGGTGTTAGAGAGGAACCACGGCTCTGCCATCCCAAAGGGTATGTAGAACGAGAATAAATCTGGTGACGTGGTGAGAACTCGAGAAAGGAGCACATTTGGGGTCAAGTTTACAATAAATTTCTGACAAATTAGCATTCTTGAAGGAGCCCCAGATTATTTATGCTTGTAACTGATTGCTTGTGATTAGCTTCACATACAAATATCAAGCTGATCTATATTCATTGTTAACCATGTGTTTGAGAATAACAAGCACTTGTTTTACTTGTAAAAATTACTTGTTTTTTTCAGATAGTATATTCACATATAGGTCGCCTAAAAGAAATCTTCCCGTATTTGTATAACTAGTCCTCTCCTGCAACATATTGAAAATCTAGAGGTTTATTTTTCTTTAAACAAACTTTTAAAAAATTGTCACCATAATGTGCTGCAGCTTGTTCGTCAGTTGAAGCCATTTAGGAAGCAAAAAAAATATTTTGAGAACCTACAGGTGTATTTGCTCTTACGCAAGAAAAATGTTTCGTCAGCTCATTCATATCCCATCTGTATGACGCAATAGCACACTTTGAACAAATTCCGCATTCAACCGTTCGGCCCAGTTCTACAGATTAATTGCAGTCGCTGCTTCATAACAGCTTTGTCAACATTTATGATTGTTTTCACATACCTGAAGTCATCTGGAAAGTGAACAAATCTCATCATTTCAAGGGCATACCCTCCCCTATAGCATGTTCAGAATCTGCTGGCATGTGTTTTCTGTAGGTCTTATAGCATCTGCTAACCATATTGGCTCAGATCATGTCAGAATGCGACGTAACAGCTTTTGGAAACAATTTATTATGATCTCTTGTGCCCTTCGTCTTTCTTTCAGTGGAAATAGGTGTTTTTGCTGCATTAACAGAAGGTGGCTCAAATTAATTGTGTACCTCCTTGTGGCCTGGGTGGAGCATGCCTCACTGTGCTTTATGTCCAGTAATTTCTTCTCCAACCGTATCTCTTTGGCAGTGAGCCACAACGTATCCAGTCTTCAAGCTTTCTTTCACCCGGAAGAACAGCTTACAGCTCTGCAGGCATCAGAATATCTGCACACTATAGGGGGCTACAATCTAGCCCTATAGGTGTCACCGTTTTAAATTGTACTGCGAACACAGTCATAGTACCCTATATCACGGCACAAAGCAATTATGTCAAAGTTATGCTTGTGAAGGCAAAGAGGCAAAGTGATGCTTATGGAGGGTTTTATTATGCCCGCTGCTCAGTGTATGGCTTCTGTTTTTAGCTGGAACAAACCAATATTAAAAGAAAAAAATCTGAGGGAAGAAATATGCCACCTTCAGTTGTCATCGACCAAGGAAACTAAGTCAATAATGGTGGTTGTTATTCACTATGCTATGTGATTGTCTTCATGTAAATTCACCTGTTTGGTACTGTGGTATCAGGTAGCTTCCTTGTAGCGTAACATATATGCGACCGCATAGAGGACAAAGAGGAGGAATTAGCTAGTCTGGCGTAGGAGCTCTCACACTGGCATAGCTGGTCAAAAAGAAAATGTGGGCCATACATCACATAAAACACAAATACCAGTATATTTTCAGCAAGCACTGGTTAATTTCTAGTAGGTGCGGTGCATATAGCGTGTCCATGGACTGATTTTTTATTCTTAGAGAAATAATATTTTTGCAGTTATAAAGGATGACAACATGTTCTACATCCGAAGCGAATGTACTAATTAGGTCTCGTTTAATTATTAGAAATAGAAGGTCGGTGCAAATGCAATGTCGGTTTCCCTATGTGCCGCTATAGTTTTCCAAAGTATGCTCGTGACCATCTAGTGCGAGGACATGGCCCCGAAATAATGGCTGTGTGAGAGTAAGTCCCGGAGCGTTCTTTTTGCCTTTTCACTTGAACGTGAGGAAGAAACAACGCTGCAGAACTGCAAGCAGCACATTTAATGTAATGTCGTACAGGATGCAAGTTTTACAGCGATTTCATATTTCAGCACAATATTTATAAGCTGTAAAAATGGGTGCAAGGGTACCATACAGTGAAGTAGCTGGTACTGTAAATTTTAGACCTCTTCTTGGCGTGGGTGCTTGGCATAAAGAGTGACTGCTAATAAACGTACTTGGGGATTTCTGAATGCGAAGATCATAGGAGAGAAAGGAAGGCAAACAAATACAACAGAGGGTGCCATTCATTTCTGACACTTCTGATTTCAGTTACTTCATTGCTCTTGGTTTTCTCCAGTTCCGACATCTGATAACCAGAATTTGCACTGTATGCCCACGCGAATAAAAAAGATGCAAAAATTTCTGTGAGAAAATTTCATGGTTTTTAAGACCTTGAAAATGGCATTCTTCGGTTCCAGTGTATTCAAATACCAGTGAAAACAAAGTGCTTGAAGTATTATGTCTAGATACATCTTTTGCAGCTTTTGCATGGCAAATCGTTGTCTAGGAAGGTGCGCGAATCAATGTGGATATTCCTGAAATTAGAACGTTGAGATTACCGTATGCTGGTTACAAAAAAATTAGGACCTCTGCTGACTCAAGTTATTCATTCGAGAGAAAATAGTTTTTTCTTGCAAACAAACACACAATTTCTTTACATTCATATGCAGCTTATTTGCAGAAATGTATTTCGAGAGTCTGTCCAGTACCTGTTCCCTGCGTTAATGAGAACGTAGGCTCACAAGGAAAACCACGGGCAGGTTCCGATTTCACGATTCTACGGTTCTGAGGCTGGAACACACACAAACGCATACAGACGGACAAACACAACACATCCACACGGTATCGGAATCAGGCTTTTTCGTCGATCGTCACTTTTCAACTCTACGACTTCACAACCAAAGCAGCTGCAGGAGAATGGCGATGTTCGCGACAATGTTCATAATATAGCAGGTGTCCACCATAGCTGGGACGGCTGGGACCAACACCGGGAACTCATTCGGTGACACCACACGAATTCAGATTTCAACATACTCAAATTTGACAGGCGAGCAGCAGAGCAAATCATTAACTGCAGTGTCAACAGAATCCTGGTAGCCGGCGGAGAATACAGTAAACGATTCGTCCAGACTCGGTACTCTCGTTCCCAGCCCACCGCAAAAAGCCTCCCCCTGCGGGGAACTATTTTGAGACGCGGGAGCCAAAAGCCTTCGCTGCTCTGAGGCTGCCGTGCCTGTCGACTAATCAGAGACGATTTATTTTGAAAGTTTGAATCTGAAGCGCTTGTATCGCAAAAGTTGATTTTTACGGCTTTATATTTACACCGTGGATTTTTTCGTGATTTATTTCGAGGAATTTATTCTCGAAGTTTATTTTGCGAAGTGTAAACCAGAGTGATCCCCTTGAACAGAGTGAAAAAGACACTCACCATCATCGGAGTATTTTCACGTACACTGCATTCCTTAATTGTAAATCCGCTCGTCACAAAATTCACCTGTATTGTCGCACACCATTCACCAGTGACGAACCACACATCCGTACCCCGACAGAGGCAAACGGAACCCCATCAAAGCTACACTTTTCCACTAATGGCCAACACAATTGCTAGAAACAGAATTAACGCGCCCGCCAGTGTCCAAGAGAGAAATGAATCATTGCGCCCTCTACAGGCCTTGCTCATTGGTGGTGACGTCATCCTATTGTCTCAGGGCTACACTGTTTTTTTTTTCACTAATGCAAAACCCAACTGCCCTGGACAAGGTCCACCTGAAACAATAGAGCCGTGGCATGACGTCATCACCCAGGCATGCAGCTGCATGGCTCAAGGACGAGTACGCCGTAGACAGGAGACCTGTTATTTATGGAATCACTATCCCAAGATTATTTCCTTTATTCTACTATATTGATTGCATAGGAAACAGAAAAACTATTGCAGAAAAAACACCATGCATGATATCTGCTTGTAGGAATTAAGCATTTCATCCCCAAAGTCTTACTAACTGAGACTTATGAATACAGGAAAGAACAAAATATCCTAACAAGTAACACCATCAATGGCTAGATACGACTAGCTCAGTGAGACACTCCCGTCTCAGTCGAGAGCCTGGCAGATAACTGAGTAATGACGCTTTGCTCCTCCTGAATAAAGCCACGCACGTGTCCCTTTTGCGGTTCCTCTCGGAACTAAATGAATCGCGCAATAATTAAGAATCGTTCTAGCACTACTGCCATTCAGGGCAGCACTATCGACATGACAGTGCTTCAACAAGAATGCTTGTTGTCGAAAAGAAAAAAAAAATACAGATCTACATGCAGAAGGAAAGCATGACATAACAGGTCTGGGCATGTCCGCGCAGGTTTGTGAGACAACAAGGGTAAAAAGCGCAGAGAAACACTTAAACAAAGCAGAAAACAGACAAACACTCCTATTATTCAGTGAATCGCAAGGTTATTTCCTTTGTTCGACTCTTAATAATGTTCACTCTAACATTAAAATTCAATAAAAAAGCACCGTGCATCAATCTTGATCTTAGCGATTCTCATCCCAAATGTTTATCATGGTGCTTTCAATCATTAGAATCACAACACCAGTAAAATACCACTGCTCTTTAAAATAATAATAATTGAGACCCTGGAACACTCAACATCATCACCAGGCTCATGTAATGCGTGACCCTTTCTATGCTCATATACTCGTTGTCTGAGGCTACACCTGCCAGCAAAAAGACGCGAAAGCCTGGGGGCAAAGTTCCATTCGCGCATGACAGAGCACAAGACAGAACGCCTTTACGGGAACAGATATATGATGTGTTTGTATTCTACTTTATATGGAAACTATAATTGCGCTATTACTTGGATTACTATCAATCAAGCGCTCCAAGTTTTTCTCTCTTGCCATTTCAGCCTACCGGGTCTTGTCATGCAGTGAAGCAGACTCACATCCAAAATAATTAATTTACACTGAGGGTGGCGTACTCCATAGGAATTTCAACCCTGCGCTCAGATGCAAGCGTTTCTGCACAAATACCTATAACTGCAAACAGCTTACTTCTTCAACATACCGAGCTCCTAACAACATCTAACAAACAAGCAGAGAAACCAACTTCTCATGAATTCAGCTTTACAAAGCGGCTGGACACTGATTTCTACTGCGCAAAAGCAGTCATTTGAGGAAAGAGCAGCGAAAAATCGCACGCAAAAAGCACACACACACATACACACACACACACACAGTGCACGAACTTGTGCTCCAATAGATGTAACTGCAAGAAACCGTAGCGCACGGTAATCAACTGAGAAAAAGACACTCACTTCTGCTATCAGAAAATTATTGCATAATGCGATACACGCAGCTGCGTTGTCCCTGTGTAAAGAAAGCGCAGTCCAAGCGTATACACAAATTCCCTTACGCGATAAGGAAAAATCACTTCTATTCGGGCAGCATAATGCGATATACGCTGAATTTTTACGGGTGAAAATTGCAAGGCACTGCTTAGCAATTACACACACACACACACACACGACAGCGCATACAACACACGACGGGGAAAAGGCTTAAGACGGAGCGCTCAGGAATAATCGCAGCGTTACCCCACATCGTTACGAAGATCAACGGCTAACACAAGACGACAACAAGATATTGGCGAAGGGTAAAAATTGCGACAAGAAAGACACTGCTGATCAACTCCAGACATGCGACATCGCATGCAAAATACTGCTCATCGGCTAAAAGGCCTAAGCCTGCGACACATCATGGAGCATACACAGGTTCATTTGTTCTATTTCGCGTAAACTAAACGCGGTGTGCTTGGAAAACGACGCACAAATTTTCTTAGGGAGCAGAGAAATGTCAGAATTTCTACTCCGTGCTCACATACGAGCGTTTCTGTTCAAATACCAATAACTGCAAAATTAAGCACTGCTTACTTTATCAACATATCGAACACCCAACAAAATCTTAACAAACAGCCCCACTTCCAGTGACAGACCAGTGACCAGACCAGTGACAGATGCGCGGTATGCGGGCGTGCATTGTCCTGTAGGAGGACGACTCCTTTGGTGATGAGGCCCGGCTTTCCGAAACTGGATGTGTTCATGAATGATAGTGTTCAACGTTCCCACAGAAAGGTTCGTCTTCCGAGCCAGTTCGAGACATGTTATCCGTCGGTCCTTGAGGATCAGGCGCTCCACAAGTTGGATGTTCTAAGGAACTCTGACACTGGGCTCTGAGCCGCCCCGGCCGGGATCGTCCTGCACTGATGTACGGCCGTCTCGGAACCGTTTGCACCACTCAAAAACTTTGCTGCGGCTACGTGTATCGTTGCCATACGGAGCCTGAAGTGTTCTGTGAACTTCAGATGACTTTACGCCTTCATTCACGAGAAACTTCATGACAATTCGCTGGTCGATGTGCGCGCTCACGTCGTTGTCGGCCATCTTCTCAAGCACGTGTCTTCTGTTTTGTACAAACTTTGAACCACCACGTGGTGAACGCGGAGGCCTGTCTCGTGTGAAAATGACGAAAAAGAAGTAGCGCAAGCCATTTGTACACTCAGGAGTCAGAAAGTCCCGGTTTGACTTGAACGCCCCTCGTAATAAACAAGACAAAGATACCCATTTTTTTCATCAGATATTTATTGCATAATGCTACATGCAGAGTCGCGTTATCCCTGCGTAAAGAAAGCACAGAATCAGGGTACATATCCCGTAAGCGAGAATGAAAAGTCACTTCTTGTCGGACTGCATAATACGGTAAAGTCAGAATTTTTGCCAAGAAAACTAAGCTTGAACAGAGCTACGAGCGTGACAGACACATACTAACGAGCAAACACACCACTCCTACTCACTTCAGAATTGGAGCAAAAGACTTGAAACACAGGGTAAGAACAAAGCACACCACTTCAGGAAGGCATATCAAATGCAGCGCAACAGGATCCGCGTGCAGAATTCATAAAATATCCCGCCCAAAACACGGACTTCACCAGGGTCCCGTGGTAATTCCATTAAAACGCTCGTCCAATCCAACAGATTACAATGCAAACGCGATAGCAATTATTTCTTAAACCGCTATTTCACGCAATAGTACATAAATGTATCACTCGTGTCACACGAAAAGGCAAAGACAAAGCACTTGTCAAATAGGGTCCCAGCTTGAGAAAGGGTGCGCGCGCGTGCACAAACACACGCAAACACACACACTAACAATTTTGGTAGGCACAACAAGCGCAAACTCAGTCTATTTCACATCCACATAAATCCATATTATTCATCAGGACAATAATCATCCTACCATCCTCAAAAGACAACACACATATGAATGCGAAGGCGAAACAATAGGTCTTCGTTCCGGATGTAATAGGATATCGCCACTCGGCCGGCGCGAACCAAAAAAAAAAAAAAGGGATGCATGTTCGCTATACATCCAATAAAAAAACGGCGCAGTGCTTTTGCGCAGCAATAATTATAGAGGAGTGAATCCACTTCGTTTTCCTTTTATCTCCTTGCAGCCACATATTTTGCAAGAATACTATAGAGTGGAACGGGTAAATGTGAACATCATTCGCTACACGCTGTAGCTCTCATTATCGTTAAACCAAACCATCAGTCAACATGTGTTCACAAGCAGACGACCCTTCACTAAATAGGTAAGTCGCTAATGACTCTCGTAAAAGTCATTCCATCATCATTGCCTGCAAGCTTCAGTGCACAACAGAGGAATGCGCGTCCATCAGCACACCTTGGGCTGACTTCGCACACACACGATAACTTTCTGGATATATCCTACTGCCACCGGAATCAAATACTTTGCGCAAGGATAATCATCCGCTTCGTGTTGTTTTTTTTTTTTTTTTCAGATACGCCAAAAAGCCCCACTCTCGTCGTGTCAAACAGTACGTGGGGACTGATACAAACGAGGTAATGTTTATTCATTTATTTATTTGAGTTTTTTTTTTTGGAGTTTAGTACTTTGTACGAGTCATCTATACTTACCATGTCTGCTTTGCCGCTGTTAAAGTGATGAAACAGGGTGCTTGCACGGGGAATCGGTAACGGATCGCGCGCGTGATTGTGGCCGCGTGTCCAAACCGCGAGAACGGGCACGCGTGCGGCTCGCGTGGGGACGCGGTTCGGGCGCACTGTTTCATCACTTTAACAGCGGCAAAGCAGACATGGTAAGTTTAGATGACTCGTACAAAGTACTAAACTTTGAAGAAAAAATAAAATAAATAAATAAATAAAAATTACCTCGTTGGTATCAGTCCCTACGTACTGTTTGAGACGACAAGGACGCGAAGCGGATGATTATCCTTGCGCTAAATCTTTGATTCTGGTGGCAGTAGGATATATCCACAAAGTTAACGTGTGTGTGCGAAGTGAGCCCAAGGCGTACTGATGGGCGCGCATTGCTCTGTTGTGCACTGAAGCTTGCAGTCAATGATGATGGAATGACAATTTTATTGTTATTTTATTTTATTTTATGTGAGTCATTTGCGACTTACCTATTTAGTGAACGGTCGTATGCTTATGAACACATGTCGACTGGTTTGGTTTAAAGATGATGAGAGCTACAGCGTGTATGCGAATGATGTTCACATTTACCCGTTCCACCCTATAGTATTCTTGCAAAATATGTCGCTACAAGGAAATAAAACGAAAAAGAAGTGAATTCACTCTTGGATAATGATTGCTGCGCAGAAGCACAGCGCCGTTTTTTCTTGGGTGTATACACTGATCTCTATGTATAAAGGCTGGATCGCGCATGGGAGAGAGGCGTGCATTCGGGCCGCCATGTTGGGAGGCCCTAAAACGCAGTGTGTGCCCATAGAAAACAATGGGAGGTAAGGGAGATTGTGAGTATTTATTGCGCTGCAGGCGTTGATCGTTGTTTGTCATCACACAATTTTGTAAGGAGCCAGTATACTGATGTATCCTAACAGTGTTTCACAGGTGTCCTGTCGTTCGATTCTTAATTACGTTATGTTTTGCATTCCGAAACTAGACCGTCACGGCAGTGCAGCGCTACAGTACGTACAGTACTACAGTACGTTTCCCAGCCAATATTTCAATAAGAAACGATGTGAGGTTAACAACAACCATGTATGTAATATCCCATGCTGCGTTCTGGACAAAAATTGTTCCATAAAGAACGGTCCGGGATTATATATACTCGCATGGCAGAAAGAGATCGTACTGTAGAATCACAGCAGTTGTCTTAGTCGTGTATGAGTTTAGTATGATTTATATCAAGCATCGCCGCAAAAACAGTCTTTTAGTGAACGACAGCGGTGCTTTGCCTCGCAAATATGGACACACCGAAGCAGCCCTAAATACTTCACGCAATGAGATCACGCTCGTTAGGACAGTTAATCAGGTAGTGATGTAAGCTTAATCAATTAAGTTACTTAGAAAAAGATAACACCTCCTTGAGACACAGGACTTATCTCTTTTTGAAGTACAGCCCTTCTATGTTTGTTTGCTTCTTCCTTTATTTGTTCTGATTATTTGCAGGCGCGGTTGTGCCAAACTGAATGTCCTTCTCCAGCACTCACATGCTTTTGTTGAATACAACTGCAGCGTCAGAAAAGCTGCTTGGGGACCGGGTCCTGCTATCCAGTGCTGACTTTGTCATGCTTGTTATGTGGAGCATGTTCCAAACAATGCAGCTCCACGTATGGTATTCAAATTGCAACAGGACTATTTGGAGGTTGAAACAGTTGTGATTTTGTCATTTTGGCCCTTGTGTACCCAGTCTGTGAAACGCAAACAAAAAAGTCTAACACGATATGCTTTTGTAATGAAGATCACTGATGATGAGTAAAGAGAATATACGAGTTCAAGTTTATTCAATATCTCATATCATTCATTATATTATTCAACATTTTATGTCAAGTTTATACAACATCAAGTTTATTCAAGTTCAAGATTTATTTCTTGCACTTATGCGTTTCAGGATACAATGAACGTGCAGGGAGGTCGCAAAAGGCTACATTTATTGTTTTGTGACCTTGCTACAATGGCAATATATATTTTAGGAATGACAATGGTCAGGTACGCTCTCTAAATTTGTAGCACTCAATTTTAGGTTTGAATGAGCAATGAATAGCAACTTCCCCACTGATATTTTCTCATATATGCTAAATTTTAAATTTAATGTGATCAAATATGTGATAATATAATAATAATATATAAGAATATATGTGCATGCCTATTAACTGAAACAATTATCACAGTTCCCTGACAAGTTTTAATTTCTGACAGTGTACTGTAGAAGCTGCTTAGATCTACAACAGTTCATACAAGGTATTATATATTGTGAATGCCTTTAAAAATCCCATGTGACACATATCCCTTTACCTTCTGGAGGTGCTGTGGAGGAGGAGGGGGAGGAGGAGTGTCGTTGGGAGGAACCCGAGAGGTCGGCCTGCCTGATTAGGCGGCATGTTTCACAGGAAGGGAAGGGTGGTGGAGAGGAGGAGAGGAAAGGGTGAAGTGGAAGCGAGCGGAATCCGCTCGGGGGGAGGATAGCTGCGTCCATGGGCCGACTTCAGGGGAACTGTGCCGGCATACGCCTATTACACATCTGAGGGAAACCCAGGAAAAACCCCAGACGGCACAGCCGGCCCGCGGATTCGAACCGCGGACCTCCCAGTCTCCAAGCGCACGCGTTACCGCTGCGCCACCGGAGCTGGTGGGTGCTGTGGTAGTCAAAGTTTGCGGGCATTACGCAGGTTCTGCACCCATTTCTTGAGTATGTCGAGGCAGCTGTGAAGTAACCTGCATTGATGATGATTATTCCAACTTTTATGGTGCATCGACAACAAAGGAAATAATACATCAGAACATTGGTTTGGGTGCAACCAGTTAAAAATGAATATGTTGTTTAATAAATGCACTGGACAAATGTTAAAACATCAGTTTAAAACATGGTTTACAATCCCTGTATCTTCTAATAATTAAAAAGATTAAAAACTATTCCAAAAAGAATATGGGGAACTCTTCTTAAAAGAATTATAATCTCTAATTATTATATTGCTGGGTGAAGGAGCCTAAAGTGTAAGGTGTGTTTCTGATGTGAACATGTAAGAAAATATGCAAAACTGAGAGAGGCTAACCACAGTGCGTGCACTGAGGTTGTTCCTTCCTGTAAAGTAGAAACCAGTGGATGAGGAACGTGATACTTACCTGTACACCCAGCCGTATCACACTGCACAGATTATTCACTGGGCAGCCCTCATGACGACCTGTGACGACCCTCATGACCTGTATTGAGAGACCACTTTTGCCTTAAAACTGCTACAAATAGCACGACACGCTACAAATTATTACTATCGTAACAAGCTGACGATACAGCTCAGACACAAAGGCGTTATTCAAGTCGCGCCACACCACCGTTACGTAGGATTCTGTGTCACAGATCAAACCAAGGCACAAAACAATACCAATACATGAAAAAATGCGACAATCGTGGTCTTATTATGACGTAATACCGAACTTGTGCGCGAAGGTAATTCAAAGAAATGAATGTGGCACTTGCTTCCGCAGAGAACACCGTGTACCATACTAGCAATGCATGCAAAAAAGCACTCGAGTGTTCGCACATATATTGATGACAACACTACCTGTGTAGTGTAACATGTTCTTTCAAGCATATTATGCACTCAAACTGTATTTGCCGCCGGGTAAAATGCAAGTGTCCTCGATTGAACGTCGGAAGAGCGATCGAGCAACCTGCATCCAGTGCTCGTTTTGGGCAAAAAACACTTCATAATGGTCAAATAAATGTACAGAATGGACGCCTATTTATTCCTTGATGAAGAGTGACTCACCTGTATAAGTTTAGGCCCTGTAACCTTGCCAGTACGGTTGGTACGACCGTAATTGCAAGAAGTTGCCATGACCGCTGCGGTGGCTGTTGTGGGCACCGTAAGATGGCGGCCGGTTTCTTCATGCTCGCGCTCCCTATCCGCGATCCAGCCTTTTACAATCGAGATCAGTGGGTGTATAGCGAACATGCATTCCTTTCTCTTTTTTTGGTTCGCGCCGGCCGAGTGGCGATATCCTATTACATCCGAACGAAGACCTATTGTTTCGTATTCGCATACATGTGTGTGCGTCTTTTGATGATGGTAGGATAATTATTGACCTGAGGAATAATATGGATTTATGTGCTTGTGAAATAGACTATGTTCGCGTTTGTTGTGCCAACAAAAAATGTGAGTGTGTGTCTGTGTGCGCGCGCGCGCTTTGCTGAACGAGGGACCCCACTTGACAAGCAAGTGCTTTATGTTTGCCTTTCCGTATGGCACAAGTGATACATTTATGTGCTATTGCGTGAAATAGTGGTTTAAAAATAATCGTTATTGCGTTTGCATTGTAATCTGATGTATTGGACGAGCGTTTTTAATGGAATGGCCACGTGACCCGGTTGAAGTCCTAGCTTGTTTTGGGCAGGTTATTTTATGAGACCTGCTTGCGGATCCTCTTGCGCTGCATTTGATATGCCTTCCTGAAGCGGTGTGCTTTGTTCTTATTGTGTGGTTCAAGCCTTTAGCTTCAATTCTATCAGTAGAATTGAATAGGAGTGTTTTGTTTGTTCGTTAGCATGTGTCTGTCACGCTCGTAGCTGCATTCAAGCTTAGTTTTATTTGCAAAATTGTCACTTTACCGTTTTATGCAGTCGGACAAGAAGTGACTTTTCCTTCTCGCTTACTGAATGTGTACCCTGTTCTGTGCTTTCTTTACGCAGGGATAACGCGACTGTGCATGTAGCATTATGCCATAAATATCTGATAGCAGAAATGGGTATCTTTGTCTCAGTTTATTAGCGTGTGCCTCTTTATTTATTTATTTTTTCTGATAGCTATGCGAGCAAAAGTGCGTGTAATTTTTCACTGCTCTTTTCCTATTTCTCTACTTTTACGCAGAAGAAAGCCGCTTGGTAAAGCTCAATAGTGTTCCGTCACTGGAAGTGGGGCTGTTTGACTTTATCGTACTTAAGCTGTCCGAGAAGAAGTGACTTTTCCTTCTCGCTTACGGGATGTTTACCCTGGTTCTGTCCTTTCTTTACGCAGGGATAACTCAACTGTGCATGTCGCATTATGCAAGAATTATCAGATAGCAGAAATGGGTGTCTTTGTCTCAGTTTATTAGCGTGTGCCTCGTTATTTTATTTTTTATTTTAGAGCTCTGCGAGCAAAAGTGCGTGTAATTTTTCACTGCTCTTACGCAGAAGAAAGCCGCTTGAATAGTGTTCTGTCAGTTGAAGTGGGGTTCTTTGATTGTTAGATTTCGTTGAGTGCTCGATATGTTGATGAATTAAGCAGTCCTTAATTGTGCAGTTTTGGGTATTTGAGCAAAACTGCTGGTACCTGAGCACGGATTAGAAATTCCTATATTTCTCTGCTCCCTAAGAAAATTTGTGCGTCGTTTTCCAAGCAGACCGCGATCAGTTTACGCGAAATAGAAAAATGGACTTGTGTATGCTCTATGATTTCCTGCCGCAGGCTTAGGCCCTTTCCCCGATGACCAGTGTTTCGCATTCGATGTCGCATGTCTAGACTTGTTCAGTGGTGTCTTTCTTGTTGCAATTTTTACCCTTCGCTAATATTTTGTTGTTGTCGTCTTGTGTTAGCCGTTGAGCTTCATAGCGATGTGCGGTAACGCTGCGATTATTTCTGAGCCCTCCGTGTTAAGCCTTTTCCGCGTCGTGTGTTGTATGCTCACTGCTATGTGTGTGTGTGTGTGTTTAATTGCTTAGCAGTGCCTTATCATTTTCACTCGTAAAAAAATCAGCTTATATCGCATTATGCTGCCTGAGTAGAAGTGATTTTCCCTGTTCGTTTTGTGTATACCTTTGTGCGGTGCATACTTTACGCAGGGACAACGCAGCTGTGTGTATCGCATTATGTAATAATTTTCTGATAGCAGAAGTGAGTGCCTTTTTGTCAGTTTATTAGCGTGCGCTACGGTTTCTTGAAGTTGCAGCTATAGCTGCTGTCTGTGTGTGTGTGGGAGTGCTTTTTCCTGATTTGTGACGTCATCATAGCATGACGGAACTTGTTTAGCAGTGTCTTTCTTGTTACAATTTACCCGCCGCCAGTATCTTGTTGTTGTTGTCATCTTGTGTTAGTCGTTGAGTTTCGTAGTGATGTCCGGTGACACTGCGATTATTCCTGAGCGCCCCGTCTTAAGCGTTTTCGCTGCTCGCTTAAATGGATTTGTGTGCCCTTGTCCTGTGCTGTCTTTACGAAGGTACAATGCGGCTGTGTATGTAGCATTATGCAAGAATTATCTGATACCTGAAATGAGTCATTTTCCTAGTTTATTACCGAATGCTTGGGTTTTTGAAGCTATAGCAATTCCAGAACCAGCGTGCAATTTTTGCTGCTATTTCCTTTTTTCATCGATTTTACGCGGAAGAAAGCCGCATGGTAAAGCTGAATTCATGAAGAGAGGGTTTGTTAGATGTCATTAGGAGCTCGGTATGTTGAAGAAGTCAGCTGTTTGCAGTTATAAGTATTTGTGCAGAAATGCTTGCATATGAGTACAGGACAGAAATTCCAAGCACGCCACCCTCAGTGTAAATTAATTATTTTGAATGTAAGTCTGCTTCACTGCATGACAGGATCCGGTAGGCTAAAATGGGGAGAGAGAAAAACTTGGAGCTCTTGATTGATAGTGATCTGAGTAATAGGGCAATCCTAGTTTCCATGGAAAGTAGACTTTTAAGACTACTAAAATTATTATAGTAGGAATGCCATCATATCATATATCTATTCCTGTAACGGCATTCCGTCTGGTGCTCTGTCGTGCGCAAATGGAACTTTGCCCCAGGCTTTCGCGGCTTTTTGCTCGCAGGTGTTGCCTCAGACAACGAGTATATGAACGTAGAAAGGGTCATGTATTACATAAGCCTGGGGATGATGTTGAGTGTTCCAGTCTCTCAATTATTATTATTTTAAAGAGCTATGGTAGTTTACTGGTGTTGTGATTCTAATGGTTGAAAGTACCATCATAAACCTTTGGGGTGAAAATCACCAAGATCAAGATTCATGCACAGTGTTTTTTTTTTTTTTTGCTGAATTTTAATGTAAGAGTGAACATTATTAAGAGTCGGACAAAGGAAATAACCTTGCGATTCAGTAAGTAATAGGAGTGTTTGTCTTTGCCGCTGCCTTCTTCAGACAGGATGTGATGACGTCATGCAGTGGCTCTATGTTTGAGGTGTGTGTAGCAATGCATTGACTGTTACTGTAGAAAAGTTCAGCGGCAGAAAATGGGAGGTTGGTCGGTGGTGTACATTGTCCTGGAGGGATTTACGATGAGCATTGTTTTTGAATACCAGGAGTGCATGTGTGTCTTTGGAAATAGTTTGATGCTGGGGAGTGTGATTTCTGCTTTGTTCAAGTGTTTCCCTTCGCTTTTTTCCCCCTTGTTGTCTGACAAACATGCGACTTTTCCTGGCGTGACAGTGGTCGTTAAGAAATGTCCTGACATGCTCAGACCTGTTCTGACATGCTTTCCTTCTACATGTAGTGCTGTATGTTTTTCTTTTTGACAAGGAACATTCTAGTTGAAGCACTGTCACGTCGATAGTGCTGCCTTGAATGGGAGTAGAGCTAGAACGATTCTTAAAAACGTTTGCTATTCGTTTAGTGCAGGGAATAGCCGCAAGGGGGACAGGTGTGTGGCATTATTCAGGAGGAACAAAGCGTCATTATTCAGTTATCTGCCTGGCTCTCGGATGGGACGGACATGTCATAGTTCCTGAGAACATGCAACTTGTGGAGCGCCTGATCATCAAGGACCGACGGATAACATGTCTCGAACAGGCACGAAATACGGACCTTTCAATGGGAACGTTGAACACTGTCATTCATGAGCACCTCCACTTTCGGAAAGTTAGTGCCCGTTAGGTCACAAGGGAGCTCTTCGTGTTTGACCAGCAGAGACGACTGGAAATCTCCCAAGAGCTAAGGTATCGCTTCGACACTGAAGGACAGCCGTTCCTTGACCGGATCATCACGTGCGAGGAAACGTGGGTGCACCATTTCACTCCTGAGTCTAAACGCGCATCAAAACAGTGGAAGCATCCGTGCTCGCCAGCTCCCAAGAAGTTCCGAAGCACCCCGTCTGCGGGTAACATCATGGCCACGGTTTTCGGGGACAAGGCTGGCGTTGTTCATGTTGATGTTGTGCCCAGTGGTACCACCATCAATAGTGCATATTACTACCAGGTTCTCAGGGATGTGCTTAAGGCGCTGAAGCGAAAGCGGCTGGGCCTCATCACCAAAGGAGTCCTTCTCCTACAGGACAATGCACGCCCGCATACCCTGCGTCTCACGACACGGACCTCACAGGAACTCGCCTGGGAGAGTGTTGCCACATTTTCCTTACAGTTAAGACCTCGCTCCCGGCAATTTCCATTTCTTCGGGCCACTGAAGGCGTTCCCTTGGGGCGCTTTTGGAAAATGGGCTTTTGCAAGCTCATTTCGAGGGAGCACTTTGTCATCAATAATATGCTCTCAGTATCGTTTGAATGTGGTGCTTGACCCGTAATGGGGGGGTCTTCAAGTTGAGATCCTCCCTCCGTGCACCTGCTCATCAATACTTGTGATCCCGTGTCTGCCCGCACAACTGCGATTTTATGAAAGGGCCCTAAGTTTTGTTTAAACTGGACTCCCTCCCGTTTAGATGTAGCTGCTTGCATTTATAAGGTTTCGTCTGTCATAACTGATCCCTCCTTATCCTCGTCTTTCATTTCTCAGGCAGTACACCACATTTCGCACTTTCTGAGTTCGAACAACCGTCCCGTAAACCGTAATCTCTCTCCTGTTAAGTTAGTTCGTAATGAATTGTCTGCGAAGAACGTATGTCTGTTGCAAACTGATAAGTCTGCAAAATTCGCTGTTCTACCTGAAAATGTTTTTGCATCTAAGAGGTCGGCAGCTGTTGGAAACGTTTTGAAACCGTATAACCATGTTTTGGACAAGATGAAGAAGTGGATTTTTTCTATTCTTCTTGACAATGATCTGACTGCCCTACATAACTGTATACGCTCTGCTTCTCGTGGAACTTTCACTGTAAAGTTCTTGCTCAAGGATCACAAGGTGGACATGCCGCTTAGAATCGTAATCAATAAGAATCAAACCTGGCAAAAATTGTTTCGATCTTTTTGCAAAATGGGTTTTCCTCTATTTTTGCCCCTAGCGGTTTAACTTTGAAAAATTCTGAACAACTTATTTCGGATATACAATTGTTTCATGGAAAGAAATGCTTTGTTTTTCCCTAGACATCAAGGATCTATACTATTCACTGCAAGAGAATGTGTTGTTGATTAGAGTACGCAGATTTCTTGAAGATAACTTGGTGCGCTTTCAATCGAAACTTGGTATATCTGTGACTGAATTTTTACGCTTACTAGAACTTTATCTGGAGATCAACTGCCATAAGTATTGATGGGCATCTGTACACCCAAAAAAACTGGTATCTGTATTGGCTCGAGCATCGCGCCTGTTCTTTCCGAGATTTACCTGAGTGTAATTGACAACGCTGTATTATCCATTATATCCTCTCTGTCTTCAAATGATGTCGTTGTAAAAAGGTTTGTAGATGATCTGGTTTTCATTTCCACCAATGAGAGTGTTATTGATCAGTGTAAAAATGTAGTTGTGTCCGCGGCCACAGAGCTTGTATTTACCAGTGAGTTCCCCACTGTTGGCGTGCTTCAGTTTCTTGATATCAGGCTTTTGTTACAACCCGCTCTTTGTTGGTCTTACGGCAAATCTCAAGCTAAACCCATTTTGCCCGCTTCAAGTTGTCATTCTAAAACTGTAAAACGGGGTTTGATCACCGGTATCCTATCAAATGCCGTAAAAAATCGTGTTGTCATCATATCATTCCCTCTGTGGAAAGTCAGCTTCTCCGTTTGAATGGTGCTAGTTACCCCCATCACATGTTACTTGGTGCTTTGAATGTTTTGTTAAACACCTTGCTTCCTGATTCACCTGAAACTAAGCCCTCTGTCCCCTAACGGGTGGTTTTACCTTTCTTTCACAAAATGTCTCACAACTTGTTAGCCGTTGCGAAGAAGTTCCAAATCAACCTCGTTTTCAAGAACAACTTCCGTCTTGACCGCCTCACGCCTTTCGCCAAACCTGAAGTTTTTTGCAAGAATCACCGGAATAAATTTGTCCCCTGTTCTTCAAACACTGGTTACCAGATCCCCTTAACTTGTGGTTTCTGTTATATTGGCCAAACAAAACGTTGCTTAAATTATCGTTTGAGAGAGCATTCATTAAAAGTAAAAATAAAGCTTCAAACTCTGAAATTACAAAAGATTTGGAAGAATGCTCAGATTGCTTCCCTCTGTGGGATGAAACAATTGTAAAGGCATCCGAACCATGGACCCTCACAGAAGGCTTTTGAGAGAGACCCTTTTCATAACTTCCTGTGGGAACTGTGTCAGCAAACCTTCCGTAATCCTCGGTCCGGCCTTGAACAGACTGCTCGTTCCCCCGAAGTGACCTCCTATTTTCTTCTTAAATGGTGTTCCCTTCCCTTCTGTTTGTATATATTTCTTGTTTGTGAAGTAAAATTTTCAGCTGGGTTTGAGACTTCGTGTTGTGTCTGTCCCTTCGCGTTCCCTAGTCTCGGGGTTTTTACATTATGCATCATCTTCACCAGCTCGCTTGCTTCCTAGCCATTTTTTCATGGTTTTCAAGTGTTTCTATACCAACAGCGAGCTTTTACAAGAAGGATCCCCAAACAAGTTACCGTACTAGGCCTGCCTCAGTTCGGTATTTACGTGGTTTCGGAACTTTTTAAATTCACTTAATTTCAAAAAGCATTGTCCAAGGCGTATTTCTTCCGAATTAGCGTTAATAGTCAATGAGTGCCTTAGATGACTGATGTTCTGAGGCTGGAACAACATAGAAGGGGCAATCGCACACAAGGCCTCAAGTTGCCTAAGAAATTAACGATGAAAGATGAAAGTCACTGAAAAGGTTAGCCAGCTGTAGGACTCGATCCCGCATCTTCTGGATTACCGGTCCAGGGCTCTACCAATTGAGCTAAGCTAACACGCCTTCTAAGCGACTTCCAGGGTGCGTCATCTGAAGGGACAAACCAGCCACTCTATCTCACTCATCCTCCTTTCACTCTTACATTTTTGCACACTCATACAGACATTCATACGACAGGGATCGACGCAAGCGGCAATTGTTGGACATTAGATAACGCTGAGAAGGCGTGTTAGCTTAGCTCAATTGGTAGAGCCCTGGACCGGTAATCCAGAAGATGTGGGTTCGAGTCCTACAGCTGGCTAACCCTTTCAGTGACTTTCATCTTTCATCAACGAGTGCCCTATGTTGTTGTTTTTTTTTTTGTCGCATGCTTTGTCGTTCTGTAAATATCTTCTTGTAAGCATCCTTTGTATCTGTTTTTCGTAAATACCTTTCACAACAGCGAGGAAGCTCAAATATGCATCATTTACATCCGTACCAAGACACAACAGCTGCACTTAACTGGAGAAAGATTTGAAGGAAAAAGGTCCAATGTTACATGGTTAACATCCTGAATATAAGTGGAATTTGCGTGGGTACGTTGAGGTATTTGACACAAAGCGATTATGATTGGCAAATGATCACTAGTATTGCTGGAAACACAACAACATATCACTGTGTCCTCACGATAATTCGTGGCAAAGAAATTTAACAAGGTGCCAGTAGATCATGTAATCCGAATAGCCATTTTAATCTGATTTGAGAACTCAAATGCAGATTTAATGTTTTTAACTACACAGCTGTTGTTTGAAACGAAGGAAGACTGGGTTAACATTCTGATGCTTTCGTAAAAAAAGCTGAGCACACATACATGATCAACAAGGAACATGGGCCCTTGAGCGGAATACCACTTTCCTAAATATCCAGCATATAAATCACGACTTAATCATGCGATATATGCTTTGAGCGAGCGACAGGTCGTTTGAAATTTCAGCTTCTGTTGTTTGGTTAATAAGTACTGCAGCTCTGATCCCTCGCATTCCCCTAATAACACGGAGATAAAGTGGTGCATGAGCTCAGTACCTATTTTATTCAGCCAAATATGGCCTAGAAACAGGGATGGGCAGTATTTAAAATGATTTTACTTAAAATACCATTTAAAATGTAAATACATATATAGATATTTTGTATTTAAATACAGACTTGAAAAATGTGTTTATAATTATATTTAAATACAAATTTTCGGGTATTTCTTCTTGTAAATACTTTACGCTCATAGGATCTTTCACGAATGGCGTTACGTGTTTCGCCGATGTGTTGCTTGTTGCATAGATTGCACGCAATTAGATAGCAAACGTTAAAGATAAAAGATAAAGATAGCAAATTGCAGTGTAAGGGATGTCTAATTTTAATCTTAATAATAAAACTTTTGAAATCCACGCTAAGAAATCCGCCATTCAATTTCCAATCCTTTCAAATTCAAGCTGTCAAAATAAATCACAATGGGTCTATGCAGTCCAGTGTTAAGCATGGTTTTACGTGAGAAAATCAGTGTTTAAGAAGGTCACACTCCAGAATAACGAGTCTTAATGCAATTCTGTGTGTTATTCAGCATGTATCTCTCAATTATTCATTAATTTAATTAAGTTAGAGCCGTAAATAACTACGCGTATGAATACTAGGAAAACAACGCTTCAGAGGTTCGGCCGTTCGGCTACCATTGGGGACGAGGCTATTAGAGAAAATGGAGTAACGACAGAGCTGTATGGTGTTGCGTGATGTGCTGCATAAAAAGGATAATCACTGCAAGCTCTAATAAAGCATATGTTTCTTCTGCCGATTTCGTCAGGTATTTTTCAGACGTGTAACGACTTGGTGTGCTAACACGCGCGTGTAACTTATGAAGGAATTCATTGGTGAAGTGACATTGATGCAGTCGTAGCTGTTTTGGACAGGCAATCTGGCAGCGAAAAATGTCCACGATAGGCAACATATAAAACGTACCGCAAAACTGCTGTGTCGACCATTTGTCACGACGGTAATCACGCACATCACGGTAAACATCATGGAAACGTCTCTTGCTTTCCTCGGCCTCGGCGTACGAAGACCGCTAATGTTATGTTTGATAAGCGCCGCGAAAAGTGGTTTAGCAAGGTAAAACTGTGCTGGGAACGCCGTCACATGACGGATGTGTTTAATTAAATCACAGTGAATAATAGGAAAGGAATGTTACTGGTCATGTAAAAAGCAGATCTCGTTCACCAACATATCAATAGATTGTTTAAATAGTGTTCCTGTCAATGAACGACTGACGTTTTCGTCCCGTCTAAACTGAGCAATGTTGGCACTGTGACTCAATGGGGCATTCACAGCTCAGTGTCATTACCCCATGAGGCAAGTTGACTCTCTCAGGTGTTGTCACTGCAGTGCTGTAGAAGATCCAGAGTATATTCTTTTTCATTGCCCACACTACTGAGCTTTCCAAACTGCCATTTTGAGATCTCAATAATTCTGAACTCCTGCCCCTCTCTCTAAAATTTCTTTGCTTATAGCTAAATCGAGCACACGAATGCCTGCTCTCGAAGCTATTTTGGCAGTGAAACCGCCCCAGGCAGTGAAACTCTCTGTCCATCTCAAAATAAAGTTGATGAACAGCATCTGACTTTTCTGTGAGGTGGTTTAAACCACTCTTATAACTACATAGATGGGTAGAAATCCAGCGAACCGGTAGAGATGTAGGAAGGGAGTTGTCTCAGGACAGAAGCCGCCGATATTTCGAACAGAGACTGTTCTTCTTCTGGGCACCGTCCTCATCATTGGCATGGTATTTAAAGGGTTAGGTGTGACGTGTTTAAAGGTTCATGCGAATTGTGGGTCAACAGCCCGGAGGGAAGAAAGGTCCGTACGGGTTTTTACGGCGGGAGTGAATGGCTGCTTTGTTAGAGTGTGGAGGGGATTATGTGAATGTAGTGATCTAGGCTACAGACCGGTTGCAGAAAAATGGAAGGTTCACGAACACGTGGACGAAACGGGACAACAGGCAAGAATTCGCAAGCATAGCGAAAGATAAGGAGGTCAGTGGTTACGTGGGGAAAATTCCAGAACGAGCAATTTTTTTTTAAATATATATTTGTAATACAAAGTTGTGGCATGCAATAAAGAGAGCAGAAAGCAGTGGCCATGCAGAACATAACAGATGATAATGGAGGTAGATGGGAAAAGCATATTTTATTTGTGAAGTGTTTCTAGGGTGCCTTGTGATTTGTTGATACCGGACGGGTGAAGAGCGTTGAACTTGTATATGAGATAAGACTCCCTATCACGTCTGTCACGTGTGGATCTAAACCCGGTTTCTAGAATATATAGTTTAATGTTGTCAAAATTGTGACCAGGAACGTTAAAGTGTTCGGCGACTGCTTTGGGGAGTTTGTTGGACGTGTCGGTTCTGTGTCCGGTAAGGCGGTTGTTCATTTGTTGGCCGGTTTCACCAATGTATTGCATAGAGCAGTCGCCGCATTCAATGCAGTATATAACATTGGAGCTTGTGCATGTGAATGCGTGGTTAACGGGGTGGGTGTAATTGCTCGCAGTGCTTTTGATGGAGTTAGCGTGTTGAACGCGCTTGCACGTTTTGCAGCGCGGGAGGTTGCAGGGTCGTGTTCCCGTGTACGGGGCGCTCGTTTTGCTGATTTTGGCATTGACCAAGGAGTCTGCCAGGTTTCTTGCGCGTCGGTGTGTCACCTGTATGGGATTTGTGAATATGTTGTGAAGTCGGTCACTGCTTTGGAGGAGGGGCTCGTGCTTCTGTAGAATGGTTTTGATGTTTGGAAGTGCGTTGGAATATCTTGTGATGAAGCTTATTTGGCACGCGTCGGGATTTTTTCGGTTTTCCAGAACCTCGTTTCGATCGAGTGTGAGTGCCTTGCGACGGAATTCGGTTAGGAGGGAGTCTGGATAGTCCCTTTGGGCAAGTGTACTGCAGAGTTCGTCAAGCTTCTCAGCGTAATCTGTGTCGTTTGAACAAATTCTGCGTAGTCTTACACTCTGCATACATGATACACTACATCTACACTACATGATACAGACAAAATACAGAAACCGACACTTCCTCAGGTAGGCCCTAAGGAAGCGTGGACCTCCATGCGAAACCTTGTACAAATTAAACTTAAACAAAAAGCTTCGGTGTCGGTTTCTGTATTTTGTTTATGCGATCTACACGACTTGACTCCCCTCTTCGTATATCAACCACATGTTATGTGTAACCTAGGAATGCTGGTATGTGGGTGGAGTGACTAGTTTGCCACAGTACCACAAATAGGAACACAAATCGCTGATAAATCTGCTACAGAATCTGGGCCAAGACGATGAGCACTTGGAATCATCATAGTTTTCAATACCATGCAGAGTAGTAGAGTAGAGTAGAGTACCCTCAAATTTTGTATTACTTTTTCTGAATTACTTATAATTATGCAGCAGCTACATAGGCAGCAGTTAAAATGCTATTCAGAATTACCAAAACTTCATGCTAGCACTCAATTCTTTTTACAAACTTTGGTTTGTGATGTGACGAATGTTTCGATGACTTCCATAGGCCCGGTATCACCAACTCTGGTTAACTGAACCAATATCAAGGGTTGCCAATCCTCGAACAGACACTTAACAGACACTTCTTTTTTCCATCGGTGATGTGGTGAAGCAGATAGTTTAATGACCGTTCATCTTAGTTTAGATGCTGAAAAGGTTGGTGAAACTGGGTCATTATGTAGCCTTTGTGTTCTGGTGCTGTGCAATGGTTTTTCGAGGGATTCAAACTACAAAAAAAGGTTAGTAATAAAAAAAAAATTCTTGGCATACCTACCTACCTACATATATGTCCTGGACAGCATGTAAGAAACTCAACAGAATATAAATGTTATCATGACATTGGTAGACAGACTGATACCGAAACAAATCGGAAGGGGAGGGCTGGGTTCCACGAATGGGCACTTGTTCACTGCCTCCTCTTGAAAGAAAAGTAGGACCCAAAGTCGCGTGCTCTCTCAGAGACCACCGTAATCCCCTCAAGACCGTGCCCTTTTTATGCGAACTCGTCCCCCCTAGCTTTGAGCGTAGCTCAACTGTACCAAATTGGTGGCACTGTCGAGCACTATGATGTCATTTGTTTTTATGATGAACAGTATGATGTCATTTGTACTGTTTAAAAGGCACTTTGTACAAGGGTTTTGTATGCCAGCAGTGTACTGTCTGCGAAAGGTAGTTTTCGTGTACACTTCAAGAAGACAACTTTTTAAGAGGCTTAGAGGATGCGTAATTACTGTGTGATTTCCACTAAATATCACAAGAGAGGAGCACACCTAAATACCTGAAACCCTCAACTCAATTAATTGTAGGATCAAATTTACGTGGGAATATATTGAGGTTTGTCTCGTTCACAAAAGACATCAGCACACTCTGCAAAGTGCATCGGTAGTTGCCATGGCCTACATCAATCATAGATACTGCAAACCACTCATTGAGCATAGTCAGTCTGCGGTACGCAAAGTGAAAAGCGTCATTGCCCATTGTGAACATGGCCATGCAACAGTGCTTGCGGCTTCGCATTTCTCACTAGTTTCTTTCATCACTTTGTTATGAGATGACTAATGCTTTGCCAATTCAACACTTGGAACTTTGGCACAAATTTCCAAAGCATATGTACTCGTATGCACTTCCTTTAATCGCTTCAGGAGTATTTCTTCCGTAACATATCTCAGCAAAGCAGTATGTCATGTAGGTAACACAATTTTGGCAAAGTATTTGCTTGATATGTCCAACAAGCAGAGATATCAAATCTTTGTGCCAAAATGGTGTGCCACGTGTCCGTGTAAAGACGAGTAGCTTAGATGGAATAGGTACAGCATCTTGATGTTGAATGCAAGAAGTTAATGTTTGACAACATATATGTCATGGGTTAAATAGAGCAGTATATCATAGACATCAGAAGAATGCCAACACTTCAGTGCTTTACCTTTACCTGTTATTCCAATGTTTACTCTCCCTTCTATTGGAATTATGTATTTCAGAATCATTTTTGTATTACTGAATTTTAATTTGGCAATCCTTTCACATGCCTTGTGATAGACAGGTTAGCACTGCAAGCAGTGTTTATGTGCCTCTCACAACCTGCATCTTTATGCAAAAGTACTCCAAAAGCCGGGAGACGACATAACTAGACAAAAAAGTAGAGAACTCCGACTTAACATAACAAAATAGCAAGGTTTACACAGAAGTTTCATACATCATGCGACGGACATCATCAGTGCCAAACTGAATTAGCGATTGCACAACCGGTCACTATTTAAGGAGATGGGAGTAGTGTTCGGGGAAGGGCCACGGTTTTTCTTAAAAACCAAGGGGTCACTGAGTATGGTCCGAGACTCTAGAAGCTTCCTGTGTCCCCATCTTTGTTCTCTCTTGTTATGTTAAGTTGGAGTTCTCTACTTTTTTCTGCATTTTTATGTCTCAGGGTGTTTATGTGACAAGAGGGCAAGGGTGCCGGCAACATGGCACATGTTCACAAAAATGCAGAACCTAGAGACACACACACACACACAAAGTATAGCATAACACAGTCCCAATCATTTTGTCGTCTCCTTTTTTATGTGTCGTCTTGTCTACAGTTGTTGTTTTTTTTTCGTGTGTAGTTTCTGGATTTTAAGCCCAGGAGCAGTTGCCGTAGAGGATGCTGAGAACATGTGAAGCATATATTTTCTCATTCTCACATTATGCTGTAAGCAGTGTAAAATACAACCAAAAAGGGATTTAATGAGAGACAACTTGTCACCAAGATCAGTGTGGGAACATTGCAAAGGAAAAATAATTCTAAACCATAATGGATTCCTATCCTATTTAATGGTACAGTATCAGATGAAAGAAGCAACCGTGTAAATTATCAGCCAAACAGTGAAGCTGGCTGCAGTACACTACAATGTGTCACATGTAACAATATCACTGTTTCCAAAACTGACACATAAACCTTAGGGAGGCCGCAATAGTCAAAGCGGGGGTTACACTACTTGGCGAAAAGAAAAAGCAGATGAAGTGAACGCAATATGCGACAAAACCGAGGAAACTATCACGCTACAACTGCAATATATTGAAGTTGTTTTTAAAAAATAGAAGTTAGTTCAGCGCACAGATATCAGCTGTCGAACACACAGCCATCCCGAAAACTATGCCTATCTTCGTTGATGCACCCACGAATCCACAGGAAGACCGCCGAGGCTTTCCCACTCGGATTAAGTATATGTACCTTGAACTGTGAACAGTTTGGTTGGGTGTACACTCCAGAAAACGAGAACAGCTGATTGCTGATTTCATGGGCGCGGCCATGCGAGCCGACAAGGACAGTTCAACAGAGGAGCAATTTGAACGCGAATGTGGCGCTAGAGGTAGGCGCAACAATATGCACTTCAAGCGACGTAAAGTGACCAAAAATTAAGCAGCGAGGATACGTGCTTGCTCATTTGTGATTATTTGGGCCTGTAATCCACATCACGGTTCAGAAAAGCTGCTAAAAATGCCGATGGCTGGCACAAGAAAAACGAGTTTGCAATGTTTTTGACCCGTTGCGGTTCAAGCGAATATATATTTTTTGCGCTTCCTTCCTCTTTCTTCCTTTTCTTTTATTGTTTTTTACTGTTGTCGGTTCGTTCCAGAGCCCTAGCTTGGAAAGCTGCTCCGGTTTAGTTTCGGTATCAATCGGAATGTGGGGGCAGGGGGAACAGTCCACCGCTCCTCGAGTTTTCACGGTGCTGGCTCTGCCCCCCCCCCCCCCCCCCGAATTTTCCCTCCGAGGACCTCTTTGAAAATGCAGGGCAGGGCAGGGCTCGGCTCCCCCTTGCCGACTTCCGAGTTAGTGCGAGCGAGGTATCTCGATAATGGAAAATCTGAAACAGTGCACTAAAAACAAATGTCACCTCTGTGGATAATAATTTGAAGCATATAGATGACGGATTCATCTCATATCTAAACCGATTGCCAGCAATTCTGCTCTTTCTGTTTCTCGAAGAAAGAAAAACAGCTTCACACACACACACACACAAAGTATATACGCCGATATACGAGTATATATACCAAGTCTCACTTGGTATATATACTCGTGTCGCACTTAGTTGTGTAACCTGAAGAAGTGCAGTCTCTTGCACGAAAGTTCTTGTTCGAATAAATATTAGTTGCTCCTAACCGTTTTTCATGTTACGTGTGTGATTCACTCTTCGCGGGCTCCTTGATATTGTTTCATTTTTTTCCCCTTTTCGACGTATGAATTATGCAAATTAGAATGACAAAATACCCTGCAGATAAGGTTTTCCGCCACTCGCGTACGCGTACGTGCGAAACTAATGTACACATATTCCTAGTTGTTTTATTTTAAAAAATCTCCATTAAAAATGGCTACGACCACGAAGTATGCGTTTGTGGCACCCCGTTTATTTTGTGTGTGTGTGTGTGTGTGTGTGTGTGTTTCAGCTTGGACAAACTTTTATAAAAAAGAAACGCGAGCACGTCATTTTCACAGTTGAGTTCTACGGGCGCGTATCTTTTCCAAGGGAGACTATAATGACTAATAAGGATGACTAATCAATTAAATTAATTAATTAACTCTAATAAAGACGTCTTGAACAAAAGCCAGATACCGATATGAGAGACTGTCCTAGTTAAAATCTACGTTTAAAAATTTTGAAACGCGTACGAGTATTAAAATATCAATCCCTGAATTTTGACATGCAAATGGCCAAAACCGAATCCGTGGCAACCACGTTTGGGGTGGTGGTCTCCACGGTACGGGATCTGTATGGGATACTTCTGTAAGTCAACTGCGCTTGCAACTATATTGTCTTGGCTCAGAAACCGTATGTTTCTGGAACGTAGAGATGGAAAAAAGGAATCACACAACACGAATATACTACAAGTACTCTTCTCCTTAGGGAAGCGAGGAAGCGAAAGATTTATTGACTCTACGTTGCACTAGTGTCAGCGCGCTGAGCGGTTGAGCTGGAATTGGAATTAGATTTGGAAATGAATAAAAAAGAATGATAAATATTACTAAAAAGAAAAAGAACGAAAAAGCGTTATCTGAGCTGATCGAGCTTGGTTCACTCTGGAAATTGTTGCACCGACGACTGGCGCCACGTTCGAACTTACCTAAAATTGCTCCTCTCTTGAACTGTCCTTCTCGGCTCGCATGGCCGCTCGCATGGCCGCGCCCATGAAAGCAGCAATCAGCTGTTCTCGTTTTGTGGAGCGTGCACTAAACTGTTTGCAGTTCAAGCTACAGGCACCTAATACGAGTAGGAGAGCTTCGGCGGGCAGTCTTCCTGTGGATTCGTGGGTGCATCAACAAAGATGGGCATAGCCTTCGGGATGTCTGTGTGTGTGACAGCCGGTGTCTTTCTCCGTCTGTTACGTCGCGAGACAACTGAGATCACCGTCTGTGCGCGCTCAGGAAGCTTGAAATCTGCCCTGATACATATACAGTAATATACACCTTCAATATACGCTGATACATATACGGTCAATAAATTGGGACTTGCTCCACGGCAATCTTTCCCAGAGTTCACAAGAGACACTGTTTGAGGTTTTTCGCCTTACATTTAATCTATCGCATGTCGTTTCACATCCTACCCGAATAACTCTGATCGAGCTCGGTTCACTCTGGAAATTGTTGCACCGACGACTGGCGCCACGTTCGAACTAAATTGCTTATAAATTGCTCCTCTCTTGAACTGTCCTTCTCGGCTTGCATGGCCGCTCGCATGGCCGCGCCCATGAGAGCAGGAATCAGCTGTTCTCGTTTTGTGGAGTGTACACTAAACTGTTTGTAGTTAAAGCTACAGGTACTTAATACGAGTGGGAGAGCTTCGGCAGTCTTCCTGTGGATTCGTGGGTGCATCAACAAAGATGGGCATAGCCTTCGGGATGTCTGTGTGTGTGACAGCCGTTGTCTTTCTCCGTCTGTTACTGAGATCACCGTCTGTGCGCGCTCAGGAAGCTTGAAATCTGCTCTGATACGTATACAGTAATATACACCTTCAATATACGCTGATACATATACGGTCAATAAATTGGGACTTGCTCCACGGCAATTTTTCCCGGAGTTCACAAGAGACACTGTTTGTGGATTTATGCCTTACATTTAATCTATCGCATGTCGTTCCACATGCTACCCGAATAACTCATGCCACGCAGTAAACCCTTGACTTGGTTTTAACCTCCCATCCTGAGCACATCACTTCTTTGCATGTCACTGATGGTCTCAGTGACCACAAGGCCATTTTCTTCGATATCTCTTCAAGTCGTCCAAATGTTCGTAAATTCAACGATAAAAACATATACGACTACGCTCGAGCTAACTTCCAAGCCATCAACGAGAGTCTTGAAGCTCTGTATGAAAATTCATTTCATGGTACCTCGCCTCACTCCATTGAGGATAACTGGTCCCTCTTTCGTGACAACATAAACTACCTTACCAAGCACAATGTTCCAAAGATAAGAGTGAAATCTTACGATCACAATCCTTGGTTCACGAAAAGTCTTAAAATCTTGCTAACCAAGAAAAAGCGCTTATTCAGGAAAGCAAAGCGTCTTGGCGACAACGTATCATGGGCTAAATTTCACTACTGTGAACGGGAATACAGGCGCTCGATCAGGGAAGTGAAACATAAGTTCTTTACCATCAACCTCCCGTCTCTCTTGACGAATAAACCAAAACAATTTTGGAAAATCTTATCTCCACCAAAATCCCACCTTATCAGTCTAACTGACACCCGCCGACAGCGACTCCGCCAACGCTTTTGCTTCCTTGTTTTCATCCATTTTCAACGCCGATAACGGGTACACCCAAACTCCATTATCAGTAATCGCCTTGTCACCTATGGTCCCCATTCATATCAGCACTCATGGCATTTGTAAAATCATTGAGTCACTTAAGCTGTCGTCGAGTGCTGGTCCGGACTCTAGTAACCCGAAGGTTCTATACAACACGAGATCTATTTCCAGCAAGATTCTATGTTGCATATTTACTCAGTCACTCCAAGATTCTGCCATACCACAGGACTGGAAGATGGCGAAGATTGTCCTTATTCACAAATCAGGCAGCTGCCACATCGTTAATAACTACCGCCCCATTTCACTCACTTCTATAGTATGTAAAATTCTCGAACGCATACTCCAACGTGTTAAGTACCTTGAAGAAAAATGCTTCTTCTATCACTTGCAGCACGGGTTTCGAAACCTCTTTTCATGTGAAACTCAAGTAGTCAGTTTTGTTCACGACATCTTTCTCCACGCGGACAATAATCATCAGACTGACGCCGCTTTCTTAGACTTTCGCAAGGCCTTCGATATGGTACCGCACTCTAAGCTTCTATACAAACTCTATCTGCTTAACCTCGACCCGTTTGTCGTCCGTTGGATAGCTCAATTACTGACTAATCGTACGTTATTTGTTACTTGCAACAAGCACCTATCCCCAGACGTACCTGTGCTTTCTGGTGTCCCTCAGGGTTCAGTCCTAGGCCCTCTCCTCTTCCTTATCTATATAAATGCCCTTCCTTCAGGCATATCTTCCACGATTCGTCTCTTTGCTGACGACTGTGTAGTGTACAGGCAAATCCTCTCTCCTTCTGAACAACTAACCTTACACAGCGACCTTTCGCTAATCCGACGTTGGTGCAATGAGTGGCAAATGCCTCTGAACATTGCAAAGCGTCGCATTTTGTCGTTTTCTCGAAGACGGGTCTCCTGTCTTCCCCCCTTCCTCTACACTCTAAGTGATATCACATTAACCCGAGCAGATTCTTACAAATATCTTGGAATCCACCTTTCCTCCAACCTAACTTGGAACGAGCACATCAACCACGTAATAACTAACGCTTCTCGCTCCCTAGGCTTTGTTAGACGCACCCTCAGGTTGGCGGGCTCCATCTTAAGCTCCTAACCTTCACGGCTCTTGTACGAAGCAAGCTGGAATATGCATCACCTATTTGGGACCCTCCCCAAACGTATCTCTGCGACGCCCTAGAAGCCATCCAGAATCGGGCTGCCCGTTTCATTTCCAATGACTACTAATTCGATCCCTTGTAACCGCGTTAAAATCAAATCTTAATCTCGACTCACTCGAACATCGTCGCCGTCTTGCCAAGTTAGCCCTCTTCCATTGGTTCTTTTTCACCTTGCCACCGCACCAATTGCCCATCACCCGCCCGAGTGTCATTTTTCCTCGCATCCACCACACTAATAAGGTCACATGCTTTCATTGTAATGCCAATGCATTATCCAGATCATTCTTTTGTTCAACTGCCATCGAATGGAACAACCTCCCATCACCTCGCACAACTATTATCGAGCATACAGTATTTTGTAACACCCTCTCCTGTTCACTCTACCCACAAGACCACCACTCTTCTATGTCAGTTGCTATGAAATTTTTCACCTCCCCCTTATCATATTTGTTAATTATCTGTACTTATGTGAACGAACTCTCTGTTTCACGCTTTAATACTTGTTTTCATATAAGTTTGTACTGTCGTCGTTTCTCTATTTTCCTGTTTACTTACTGCTGATTGTGTTGTTCTTTTCTGCTTGCTTGTTTGTTTCTATCAAGTTGCTGTAAATGTATCCTACGCTCCAGTTCCCACCCCCCATGTAATGCCCTCCGGACCCTTGGCGTTCTCGAAATAAAGAAAGAAATATGAATGTTATACTAGTGCGTGCAAGTAGCGTCTGATGTAGGTCCACGCTCTCGTCATGATACAGTGAGGAATACTGCGGCACACTTGATTCAAAGCATTGCTGCGAGTTAGCTTGTTTTCCGACTGATTGTGTGCTGAACTGAACTTGCATTTTTGTAAAACAACTTCAATATAATGCAGTCGTAGAGAGAGTCGTAGAGCGTTTCCTTGGTTTTGTGGCATATTGCCCTCACTTCATCTGCTTTCTCTTGGGCCCCGTTTGGGCTATCGCGGCCTCAATGGGGGTCACGACACACGGTTTGGGAAACACTGAAGCATACTGTATATTGTTACATGTTGTAGTGTACTGAAGCCAGCTTCACTGTTGTATTGTTTCTTCGCATGGTTACTTCTCCAACGTTACTTGAATGAGGAATGCGGAGAATGAGGAAATGTATGCCTTGCATGTTCTGGATGTGCTCTAATTGCTGACCCCTGCTGTTGGGCTAAAATCCAGCAACTACACAAAAAGATTAACAAATGCAGAACAGGAGACAGAAACACAATGACATGATTGAGATCATGATATGCTCTCAATTTTTTTCTGTGTTTCTGGTTCTACATCTTATGAACATGTGCTACATTGCCAGCACCCTTTCCCTCTTGCTACGAAGAGAGCCTCTCAGCAATAAAAATGCAGGTTGTCAAATGCACGTAAACAGTGATTACATTTTTTTGGGGTCTTCACTCATCTAATGTTTATGCCAGAAAATGCTCCCCTAGTTCACATGGCATACTAAATATGAGTGTGCTCCACAGCCACAAACTACATTGTAAATTAGCACTGCAGTATGTTTATCAGCACAGATGAAATTACCCTTCATAAGTGCATCATGCAAGGTGATTAATTCTGATGCCAACTGCTCATGAAATAATGTGGGGTGGGGTGAAAGACACTGGAATCACATGTTGCGTCACTAGCAGTGCCGTACTCACTCAGCAGTGACATCACAAGCAGTGATTTTTCACTGAAGCCTGCAACTGAACGATGTAATTTACATCTTGATTGCAGAAAAAGTAAGCACATGTTTGTTATTACTTGGTATACAGTTGAAACTTGTTAATGTGATGACGGTCATTCTTGTTGATTTTGGCAATGGAACCATTTTAGGATAAAAAACACCTGTTAAGGTGTAAGCTATGAAAAGTAGTAAATTGAGTGAGGCCTTTTAAATTGCCTTTTCTCCTTTATATTTTCAGTGCTGACATACATCAGCTTGTGTAACTGTCAACCTGGGCTATTCCAGCCAAAACCAGCCAGAGATGTAGCTTGACTCTGTGAAATATCACTGAAAAATATTGTGTGCATTTTTTAGACGATGCATATATCGAATGTAAGTCATCATTTTGTTTTCTTGAACAATGGGGGCACATTAAACTGTGCCGAAATATGAAGTTGTCCCTTACGAGCTTCCTTCTGACATCTACATATGCATCATTTGTGCGCTTTCCTTGCCTGGTGTTAGAGGGGAACCACGGCTCTGCCATCCCAAAGGGTATGTAGAACGAGAATAAATCTGGTGACGTGGTGAGAACTCGAGAAAGGAGCACATTTGGGGTCTAGTTTACAATAAATTTCTGACAAATTAGCATTCTTGAAGGAGTCCCAGATTATTTATGCTTGTAACTGATTGCTTGTGATTAGCTTCACATAAAAATATCAAGCTGATCTATATTCATTGTTTAACCATGTGTTTGAGAATAACAAGCACTTGCAAAAAATTACTTTTTTTCTCAGATAGTACAACAACAACTTTATTTTCGGCCTAGGAGAGTGGGGAGTTTCATCGCAACAGGCGATACCTATATAGTATAAGATAGTATATTCACATATAGGTCGTCTAAAAGAAATCTTCCCTTATTTGCATAACTAGTCCTCTCCTGCAACATATTGAAAATCTAGAGGTTTATTTTTCTTTAAAAAAAATTAAAAAATTGTCACCATAATGTGCTGCAGCTTGTTGGTCAGTTCAGCCCAGCTAGGAAGCAAAAAAAAATATTTTGAGAACCTACAGGTGTATTTGCTCTTACGCAAGAAAAATGTTTCGTCAGCTCATGGATATCCCATCTGTATGACGCTATAGCACACTTTGAACAAATTCTGCGTTCAACCATTCGGCCCAGTTCTACAGATTAATTGCAGTCGCTGCTTCATAACAGCTTTGTCAACATTTATGATTGTTTTCACATACCTGAAGTCATCTGGAAAGTGAACAAATCTCATCATTTCAAGGGCATACCCTCTCCTATAGCATGTTCAGAATCTGCTGGCATGTGTTTTCTGTAGGTCTTATAGCATCAGCTGACCATATTGGCTCAGATCATGTCAGAATGCGACGTAACAGCTTTTGGAAACAATTTATTATGATCTCGTGTGCCCTTCAACCACAACAGAAAAAAAAACAGTCTTTCTTTCAGTGGAAATAGGTGTTTTTGCTGCATTAACAGAAGGTGGCTCAAATTAATTGTGTACCTCCTTGTGGCCTGGGTGGAGCATGCCTCACTGTGCTTTATGTCCAGTAATTTCTTCTCCAACCGTATCTCTTTGGCAGTGAGCCACAACGTATGCAGTCTTCAAGCTTTCTTTCCCCCGGAAGAACAGCTTACAGCTCTGCAGGCATCAGAATATCTGCACACTATAGGGGGCTACAATCTAGCCCTATAGGTGCCAACGTTTTAAATGGTACTGCGAACACAGTCATAGTACCCTATATCACGGCACAAAGCAATTATGTCAAAGTTATGCTTGTGAAGGCAAAGTCACGCTTGCCAAAGCCAAAGAGGCAAAGTGATGCTTATGGAGGGTTTATTATACCCTGCTGCTCAGTGTATGGCTTCTGTTTTTAGCTGGAACAAACCAATAAAAAAAATCTAAGGAAAGAAATATGCCACCTTCAGTTGTCATCGACCAAGCAAACTAAGTCAATAATGGTGGTTGTTATTCACTCTGCAATGTGATTGTCTTCATGTAAATTCACCTGTTTGGTACTGCGGTATCAGGTAGCTTCCTTGTAGCGTAACATACAGGGTGTCCCAGAAAACGTGTCATTGAATTATAATAAAAAAAACTACGCCACCTAGAATCATGCGGTGAACGGCATTTGTTATTATTAGGTTTTTGCCACCTTGTAAAGTTAATGTCATGTACTTGTCAGGTGTCAAGTTTAATTATGCAAATATTTGCGAAATGAACTCAGAAATTTGCCAAGGGAAGGTCACTTTTTTACCCCACCAATATGAAGAGCGTGCCGAATTCACTCAAATTCATGATAATTGACAGTGATATTCACGAGCTATCCCATCGGAAAAAATAGCCGAATATCATGCTTTTCGGAGCACCGGACCATAACGCGCGATGTCTTTCTGAGCGCAATCGCTCGCAGTCCGACGAAAGGAGGTTCCGAAGCCAGCCCACAGAGTGATAGTAGAAAAAGTAACAGCTCCTAAAATTGGGAGAGGGAAAGCATTATCCCAGCGAAAGTCGGACGTGATAAGCCATGCGTTATCTCTTTCTAAGATGCCGGGGTGGGCTGGGTTTCCAACCTCCTTTCGTCGGACTGACACAGATTGCGCTGAAACATTCATCGTGCGCTATTCTGTGCGACCTCCGTAGAGCATGATGTTCGGCTATTTTTTCCGATGGGGTAGCTCCTGAATATCCCTGTCAATTATCACTAATTTGAGTAAATTAGACACGCTCTTCACATTGGTGGGGTAAAAAAGTGACCTTTACTAGGCAAATTTCCGACTTAAGCTCGCAAAAATTTACATAATTAAACTTACGTTACACGACATTCACATGAGGAGGTGGCAAAAACCCAGTAAGAACAAATACCGTTGACCGCATGACTCAGGTGGTGTAGTCTTTTTTATTATAATCCAATGACACGTTTTCTGGGACACCCTGTATATGTGACCACATAGAGGACAAAGAGGAGGAATTAGCTAGTCTGGCGTAGGAGCTCTCACACTGGCATAGCTGGTCAAAAAGAAAATGTGGGACATACATCACATAAAACACAAATACCAGTATATTTTCAGCAAGCACTGGTTAATTTCTAGTAGGTGCGATGCATATAGCATGTCCATGGACTGATTTTTTTATTCTTAGAGAAATAATATTTTTGCAGTTATAAAGGATGACAACATGTTCTACATCCGAAGCGAATGTACTAATTAGGTCTCGTTTAATTATTAGAAATAGAAGGTCGGTGCAAATGCAATGTCGGTTTCCCTATGTGCCGCTATAGTGTTCCAAAGTATGCTCGTGACCATTTAGTGCGAGGACATGGCCCCGAAATAATGTCTGTGTGAGAGTAAGTCCCGGAGCGTTCTTGTTGCCTTTTCACCTGAACGTGAGGAAGAAACAACACTGCAGAACTGCAAGCAGCACATTTAATGTAATGTCGTACAGGATGCAAGTTTTACAGCGATTTCATATTTCAGCACACTATTTATAAGCTGTAAAAATGGGTGCAAGGGTACCATACAGTGAAGTAGCTGGTACGGTAAATTTTAGACCTCTTCTGGGCGTGGGTGCTTGGCATAAAGAGTAACTGCTAATAAACGTACTTGGGGATTTCTGAATGCGAAGATCATAGGAGAGAAAGGAAGGCAAACAAATACAACAGAGGGTGTCATTCATTTCTCACACTTCTGATTTCAGTTACTTCATTGCTCTTGGTTTTCTTCAGTTCCCACATCTGATAACCAGAATTTGCACTGTATGTCCACGCGAATAAAAAGTGCAAAAATTCCTGTGAGAAAATTTCATGGTTTTTAAGACCTTGAAAATGGCATTCTTCGGTTCCAGTGTATCCAAAGACCAGTGAAAACTAAGTGCTTGAAGTATTATGTCTAGATACATCTTTTGCAGCTTTTGCATGGCAAATCGTTGTCTAGGAAGGTGCGCGAATCAATGTGGATGTTCCTGAAATTAGAATCTTATTTCGTTACAATTTGAGATTACCGTATGCTGGTTACAAAAAAATTAGGACGTCTGCTGACTCAAGTTATTCATTCGAGAGAAAATAGTTTTTTCTTGCAAACAAACACACAATTTCTTCACATTCATATGCAGCTTATTTGCAGAAATGCATTTCGAGAGTCTGTCCAGTACCTGTTCCCTCCGTTAATCAGAACGTAGGCTCACTAGGTAAACCACAGGCAGGTTCCGATTTCACGATTCTACGGTTCTCAGGCTGGAGCGCACACAAACACATGCAGACGGATAAACACAACACATCCACACGGTTTCGGAATCAGGCTTTTTCGTCGATCGTCACTTTTCAACTCTACGACTTCACAACCAAGGCAGCTACAGGAGAATGGCGATGTTCGCGACAATGTTCATAATATAGCAGGTGTCCACCATAGCTGGGACGGCTGGGACCAACACCGGGAACTCATTCGGTGACACCACACGAATTCAGATTTCAACATACTCAAATTTGACAGGCGAGCAGCAGAGCAAATCATTAACTGCAGTGTCAACAGAATCCTGATAGCCGGCGGAGAATACAATAAACGATTCGTCCAGACTCGGTACTCTCGTTCCCAGCCCACCCCAAAAAGCCTCACCCTGCGGGGAACTATTTTGAGACGCGGGAGCCAAAAGCCTTCGCTGCTCTGAGGCTGCCGTGCCTGTCGACCAATCAGAGACGATTTATTTTGAAAGTTTGAATCTGAAGCGTTTGTATCGCAAAAGTTGATTTTTACGGCTTTATCTTTACACCGTGGATTTTTTCGTGATTTATTTCGAGGAGTTTATTCTCGAAGTTTATTTTGCGAAGTGTAAATCAGAGTGATCCCCTAATTTTGAAGCTCAAATAAGGAGCTGGAGATAATGGTGGATGGTAGAATAAAATGTCATGTTTGGCAACGACTACTGTTGCAAGGTGTACAACCAGAAATACGCGGGCCGCAACGGGAGGAGGTGAGTAAGTCCCGTATATTGCGCGAACAACGGAATGTAACCCCATGAGCATCGGGGAAATTCTCAGAGATTTTCGTCAGCGTGCAGCATGTTGAGGTGACATTTACAGACAGATCTCACGTTACTGAGTGACTGGTTGTAAGGTGTAATAAAGAATAGGCTTCTTGTTTGTTTGTTTGTTTGTTTGTTTGTAACTAAAAAAAGAAGTTACCGTTAGGGAACTTCCTAGGTTCATGGGAAAGTAGCGTATCTCTGTCAAGAAAAATTTATTTAGAAAGGGCATTCTCTACGCGGCTACCGAGATAATTACGGTTTCTGAAATCGTCACACATGTCGTTCGCATGTTTAAGAAAATCTGCTGTGTTGGAACAAATCAGCTTGAGACGCATGAGCCTGCCAAAAGAAATATTTCGTGTTTGGATAATCGGTTGGCAGCTGTTGAAATGAAGATACCGTCGTTTGTAGGTGGACTTCTTGTACAGATCCGTAAGGAGTTCACCAGACTTAATGGAAACAGAGACATCTAAGAAGGCGACTGATGTATTAGAGTAATTGCAGGAAAATTTGACGCAATTGTACAGAGAGTTGAAATGATGAAAAAATAAGTAATGAAGCTTCGTTAGCAGGCCAGTTGAAAAAATTACCATAAATGTACCCTAAGAATGTTAGTGGTTTTACTGGGAATTAGTCTAAATATATCTTTCCGAATTGACCCATAAATAGATTTGCGTAGTTCGGGGATACGCGGGAACCCGACATAGTTGTGATAACTAAAAGCATAGTTATTATACCTCCATAACGATTCCAGAAGTGAGATGATAGATAATGTGCCGAGAATATCGAACGGGAAAGAGGGCAGAAGACGTTCTACGGCGCTCAGGCCTTCATCATGAGGCCTTCATCATCAGACCTTCTTATGATAAACACAATGTGTGTGAGTCACGCCTGAGGGTACAACGCGCAGTATTTTGTGATTCAATTGGGTGCTACATTGGTATGACTTATTTTGGATTGCATTATTGCCCAGTTTTCAAGAATGTGTAGCACAGTCAGATACTTCAGCGTAATATTGTTTTGAATTAATCGTCGGTTTTTTAAATGACCCACCCATCAATCTGTTTATATTCCGTCGCAGTAGGAGCATGCTAAGAATATATATTAGATCGCTCGCAGACCCTGACACCTGATAGGCCCCTGCAAACGACTCCACCTACGACGCCTCCTGTCACATGTCGGCCGTAAATAAAGAGGTATAAAACTCATCTTATGAAGTTTGCTTATTATTTTTCCCTCAGCTAAATATGAACTGGTTTTGGAAAACTACGGAAAATGATTTTTGAATTACAATATGGGTTATATATTCTTGCAAGAGGCTAGGCCTCTACGTCTAGCACATGAGCAGCTCTTCCCGTTTCATGCCCTAACGGGTATCGTAGCGCCGTGCCCGAAAACGAGACTGATGTTACAGGTTTCGTGAAGTGACATTTAATACTCGGCATAGAAGATAATAAAACACGGTACTTCACTTTGACCGAATCTCAATGAAGCATGTCTTCGAAAATTGGGGACGTTGTTCGCTTCTCGTTACAGACGACACTCTCGTCTGCTTCGTCTGCTTTGTATGCTCGCTTCCTTATCTGTTCTGAGAGTTCGCTTTCGACCTTGTCTTCTTATTTCTCATATCATTGTTCACGCGTTGTTTGTTATCCGCAGCTTACACGCTTCAACGTTCCACTATAGGCATGGCGTGACAACACCCAGTACGGCATGAAACGGAGAGAACTGCTAACACGCTAAGCCACGCGACAGCGGTACGGGCCCCGGTATTCCTCGACTGTATCTCGTAACATGTTGCCGTATAATTTGCAGCTTGTGTGCATGGAAACTTCTGACGAAACTACAATGGTGCCAAATTTAATTGTTATTAAACATACATACAATTTTAAAAGCTTATTGGAAACACGTCCGAAGGTCTTGTCCCACCCTGTTTGCATGACGCACCAACCGGGTGTACCGGAATGTTTTCCATTGTTATGAGCCATACTGATATGCAGAACTTATGATAGCACGTTAATCCGTCTAGTATGAAGACATACCAGCATTTTTCAACAGAGTGGGTAATGAATGCTTCCTTTCAAGCGGGCAATGGCGCTACCAAAAGCAGACGCTGGGCAGTCGTTATCAGGGAAACGAATATAGTGGAGTGGGTGCGTTGTAAGCTAGCGTGCATAAAAACAAAGAGCAATTCCGTCTCGCTGAATCCGGACAGCCTGTCCTGGCGCCCCTGCTAGGATGGAGTACAGCTCTATTGTCCTGGGGCCTCCCAAGAAGACGCAGAGGCTACGCACCTAGATGCTGAGTAGTCCCTGTTCTTGTTAGTGTGCTGCTTGGTGAGTGTACAGTCTATTTTCTTGGAATAAAAATAGTTAATATTTCTCTGGTGTGTGCGAAGTCCACCAGAAAGAAAAGAAAAAGAACAACATTACGACTCACACATTTCACATAACATAGTTTCAGCAAAGCTAATCTGCTTTATTAATGCAGCTAATGCTGTCAATAGTATATCGCTAAATTCACCTAGTTAATTTAATGAATAAAGTAACCGTAAAGTACTGAGGACATCTTCTGCAGTATCTAAGTGCATCAGCGTATTTCCCCCTACGGGGTACTTGCAGCTGTAATTTAGATACTTTAAAATTCTGTTATCTGTAACCACCACTCAGGTACTTTGCAGAAGTGGCTTTAACAACCCCGGTAGCTATACAGAGGAAACTGAAATGTTAATAGCTACAGATAGGAAACTGAAAGGATAATTACAGCAGAGAGAAAACTGAAATGTTAACAGACAGGAAACAGAAATGTTAATTACAATAAACAGGAAACTAAAAGGTTAATTACGAGAGACAGGAAACTGAAATGTTAATTACAACAGAGAGAAAACTGAAATGTTGATTACAACAGACAGGAAACCGAAATGTTAATTACAATAAACAGGAAACTAAAAGGTTAATTACGAGAGACAGGAAACTGAAATGTTAATTACAACAGAGAGAAAACTGAAATGTTGATTACAACAAACAGGAAACCGAAATGTTAATTACAATAAACAGGAAACTAAAAGGTTAATTCGAGAGACAGGAAACTGATATGTTAATTACAACAGAGAGAAAACTGAAATGTTGATTACAACAGACAGGAAACCGAAATGTTAATTACAATAAACAGGAAACTAAAAGGTTAACTTCGACAGACAAGAAACTGAAATGTTAATTATAACAGACGTGAACCTGAAAGGTCAATAGCGGCAGCACGCGAGGTATAAAAGCAGTCAGCATTCTGCATTAGTACCGCATTCGGTCGATCGCAGGTAAGTCACAACTCCCACACATAACCGTATACTCTTACATACCGTACCGTGTTCCGTACTGTTGCCGCATACTTAACCGTGTATAATCATAGCTCTCTTTCTATTACCCTTTTTATGAAGATGTGTGCTGGTTTGGCTAGATGTCAAATACGGTCATATATGTAAATGTTCTTACATGTATTGAGGTTGAAATGATATAAAGCGAACTGCCCCTTTGTGATACTCTTTTGAAATATTTTCTAATTTGCTTGTAACATATGTAATACTAACTGGAAGTTAAACACTTCTTGGAATACCACACAATATAACCCCCTGCGTGATGATTGTTTCTGAAAATTATAGTGAAATTTGTGCGCAATGCGCAGTCGAAAGTATGATTTTTATACATGTTTATGAAAAATGAAAAACGCTGCGATGTACCAGCGTGGCGTAAGTGCATGCACGTCACTTCGCAAGAAAAAATTGTATCATCCCGAGCATCTTCATAATGTCTCATATAGACCAATGATGCGAGAATCACGCTGCTTGAGAGGAAGGATACGATTCTTTCAGTTTTTATGCAGGCGATACATAGTAACAAAATAAGTTCTACACAGTTCCACTAAGAATTCACAACGACATTCCCACGACGTCCACTTCACATATTTCACTCTTGATTAGCAGGGTTGTAGGGATGTACCCAGCATTCACAGCGTGTCGTCAGAGGGATGCCAATGGGCCGTAAATGGTACACTGAGAGAATGAGATGACCGGGATAGTGGACATGTCGACCTGCTTTCGATCAGAAGAGAAACCTGACAGCATAAAATGTCATGATAACCAAAGAAAACCAAAGTTAAAGGTTATAATTGAGGTTAATAATCAGGAAGAGAGCTGTGGTCAAGAGTGACACTGCGAGATAGATCGGTCCATTAATTGCAGCCACCAGTTATCACCAATAATTACTCTTCAACTAGAGCTAGAACCCTAACATATAAAAACAAAACCATCTCGAAGGAAATTATGTCAACTAGAAAAAGGCCGATTATTCATGGGCAGGAGGAATGGACGCGGGGTATTTACATCGACGATATGAGATGCCGCTAGGAAAATTATCCCGATTTAGCTACACAACAGCATCAAATATAACGCGTAAAAGTATCCACAAATGTAACCAAAAAATAGCTAACTCGCCATGGCCTAAATTTCGCCGCCATGACAGTCAGAAAGTAGACAGTTTGGCGCAAAGTAGGTAAATCTGGCAACCTGCCCTAAACTGCAAGCTCTCTTTCTGTCGAAACCGCGCTATCACAGGACGTTTCTGAAATAGGCAATGAGACGTGAGCCAGATAGCATGCCGTTTCGGTGAAGGATTCGTCACGGTGAGCGTTTCAGATACGTTACAGGCCAAAAAAAAAAAAAAATCAGTGCAGCATAGGCACCCTTTCTGCGTTTGGGTTATATGCCGGGCCAACATCCTCTTGAAGAGAATATGTTATTACTAAATGGCTATTTACCTTAAACTCATTAAGAAGAATATTAAGAAACATTAATTAATGGAGGAAGGGAGTTGCCTCAGGACAGAAGCCGCCGATATTTCGAACAGAGACTGTTCTTCTTCTGGGCACCGTCCTCATCATTGCCATGGTATTTAAAGGGTTAGGTGTGACGTGTTTAAAGGTTCATGCGAATTGTGGGTCAACAGCCCGGAGGGAAGAAAGGTTCCGTACGGGCTTCTACGGCCGCAGTGAATGGCTGCTTTGTTAGAGTGTGGAGGGGATTATGTGAACGTTGTGATCTAGGCTACAGACCGGTTACAGAAGAATGGAAGGTTCACGAACACGTGGACGAAACGGGACAACAGGCAAGACTTGGCAAGCATAGCGAAAGATAAGGAGGTTAGTGGTTACGTGGGGAAAATTCCAGAACCAGCAAAGTTTTTTTTTTAAATAATATTTGTAATACAAAGTTGTGGCATGCAATAAAGAAAGCAGAAAGCAGTGGTCATGCAGATCATAACAGATGATAATGGAGGTAGAAGGGAAAAGCATATTTTATTTGTGAAGTGTTTCTAGGGTGCCTTGTGATTTGTTGATACCGGACGGGTGAAGAGCGTTGAACTTGCATATGAGATAAGACTCCCTATCACGTCTGTCACGTGTGGATCTAAACCCGGTTTATGGAATATATAGTTTAATGTTGTCAAAATTGTGACCAGGAACGTTAAAGTGTTCGGCGACTGCTTTGGGGAGTTTGTTGGACGTGTCGGTTCTGTGTCCGGTAAGGCGGTTGTTCATTTGTTGGCCGGTTTCACCAATGTATTGCATAGAGCAGTCGCCGCATTCAATGCAGTATATGACATTGGAGCTTGTGCATGTGAATGCGTGGTTAACGGGGTGGGTGTAATTGCTCGCAGTGCTTTTGATGGAGTTAGCGTGTTGAACGTGCTTGCATGTTTTGCAGCGCGGGAGGTTGCAGGGTCGTGTTCCCGTGTACGGCGTGCTCGTTTTGCTGATTTTGGCATTGACCAAGGTGTCTGCCAGGTTTTTTGCGCGTCGGTATGTCACCTGTATGGGATTTGTGAATATATTGCTAAGTCGTAAGTCGTTCTAAGTCGTTCCTAAGTCGACCCTAAGTCGTTCCTGGTCACAATTTTGACAACATTAAACTATATATTCTAGAAACCGGGTTTAGATCCACACGTGACAGACGTGATAGGGAGTCTTATCTCATATACAAGTTCAACGCTCTTCACCCGTCCGGTATCAACAAATCACAAGGCACCCTAGAAACACTTCACAAATAAAATATGCTTTTCCCTTCTACCTCCATTATCATCTGTTATGATCTGCATGGCCACTGCTTTCTGCTTTCTTTATTGCATGCCACAACTTTGTATTACAAATATTATTTAAAAAAAAAACCTTTGCTGGTTCTGGAATTTTCCCCACGTAACCACTAACCTCCTTATCTTTCGCTATGCTTGCCAATTCTTGCCTGTTGTCCCGTTTCGTCCACGTGTTCGTGAACCTTCCATTCTTCTGTAACCGGTCTCTAGCCTAGATCACAACGTTCACATAATCCCCTCCACACTCTAACAAAGCAGCCATTCACTCCGGCCGTAGAAGCCCGTACGGAACCTTTCTTCCCTTCGGGCTGTTGACCCACAATTCGCATGAACCTTTAAACACGTCACACCTAACCCTTTAAATACCATGCCAATAATGAGGACGGTGCCCAGAAGAACAGTCTCTGTTCGAAATATCGGCGGCTTCTGTCCTGAGGCAACTCCCTTCCTACATTCTACCGGTTCGCTGGATTTCTACCCATCTACGTTCGCTACTGACGATCCGATGGCCTCAGGAGGTAAACAACCCGTCCTCTCTTTCTCACATGTCGCACTCCTAGGGGATAGTTGTTACAAGTACATACGCGAACATATCCCACACGGAGAACACGGACCTCACATACACTTTTCAAGCGGCGCAAGAATATGAGACATCATGACACATGTAACTGCCGCCCCACCGAACATCACGCACTTCATACTCCACGTAGGGACCAACGACATCGCACGGTCGACAGCACAACATGTCATCCAGGAATTCGAAGCACTAGTTTCCTTCATCACAAACAACAGACCAGGCGCTGAAATAGTACTGACAACGATACTTCCCCGAAGACAGAACAAACACCGAGCATACATATACCAGGACACATGGCTACACGAGTTCGACAGGAAGGCGCACGCTGTCAACAACCACCTCATCCACATGCGTCAGGTACACACCAACGTTATGGTTATCACACACGCAGCTTTCAAATACCACGCTGAAGCACATCTCGCTCGGGACGGCATCCACCCAAACCACGCAGGCGTACGAGCTATGGTACACAACATCAAACACCTAATGGTCCATAGATGCCGTCCTGCACTGACAAACGCTCAAACACAACATCCTCAACCAGCTTACACTTTAAATGCCAGCACCGCAAACAGGACAGAACACACGATGGCATCAAAGGGGACCACAACGACCACTGCACCCACGCATACCCAGCAAACACACATGATTCCCAGATCATCCCGTTTTCATCTCACGGCCTCATCGGGATGAGTTGATCCATGCGTCGTCCCCCAGATCTCCGGGAGCGAGCAATAGGAAATCGTCCCATATTCATCCCTGTGAGAGCTGCCTGCGAGAATGCAGACGCCGCGAACCCTTCGCGCCTCCAACTGCGCTTGCACTGTGCGCAACTGCGGCTGCATTTCGTAACGTTGCTACGTGATCCTTAATATGGTCGTTACCGAACACGATGTAAAATTTATCAATTTTATTCTTCATATTTACGCATGGCACATCCAGTATTGTGTGGTTTTAATAAGATACGCGACTTGCGCGGCTTCTAGGCGACCAGTGGGAGCGACATTCAAACGTTCAAACCGTTAGCAAACTCGTCCGGGTTGCAGGATGGAGGTGTTGTGGTGTGATGTTACAATTGTGAGCGAGTTGTGCGTTGTGTTGTGAGCTGTGTGAGCTAGTTGAATTGTGTTCATTTGTTTGACTGCTTGTGAGTGTAGCTGGGAGAAAAGACACCACTCTGGAACCAGACTGTACGCTGAGGTGCCAAAAAAATGTGGATGCCATCACGCACATCTCGACGAAATGTCAGTGTCCCCGTGAGTGACAGCCTGCAAGCAATACGTTCCGTAAGGTACAGCGGTGAAACTAACAATGTGACGGCAACGAGGGTAGTCAGTACCCTCAGTCAGGGCACGATAATACGAGTAACAGCGGTCCAATGCTCTTGGAACACGGCGCGTTTCTATCCCGCAATTCTCAAACAAGTGGTTCGCATGTCACGGACATTTATGAAGACGCTTCCGATGAAGGTATAGAAGGAGAAGTACATGTGTTACACCAGCGAGGGTCGCATATGGCTCATTTGAGCAACGCTTGTACGGAACAGGCGTTACTGATGGCAAAGTGTCGATGACTAAAGTGCATGGACGCTTGTACAAATGTTCAGTCAGAGGTGCAATTCTGAAGGACACTCTCCACTAACATACATGGACTTGAGCGACGTTCAAGGTAAATTAATCTTTCTTTATTGCCACAATTTAGGAAGCGTAGAGTCAGTACATTTTTCTTTGTAGAAAATTCTGTCACGCCAACTTCTGCAGCATGACTGTTCTCCCGCACTGAAAGACCTCCCTTGTATGTCAAGTGAGTCATTGTTACAGAACATGATCACTCTTTGTTGAAAATAGGAGAAATGCTGTCACGCTGTCTCTGCTGCAGCGTCAAAAATCGCAGACCAATCCAAGATGTGCCGTACGCCTCAACCTTATTCTCACCATATGGTTCATTCCAGTGTTTCATGGCCTTGCATTGAACGTGTTGTACTTTAACGCTGGTAAAATTAAGACATTCATCATGCAGTGAATGAAGCTGAGCATCCGGACCCTGAATTTCCCATCGGGGTACGCAGAATTATGTATTTCCAGCCATACAAAACGCTTTTGAACATCCTTTCAGTATAGTTGGCAAACCAATGCAACCTAAATTTCAGAACCGCTGGATGACCTTAACACTTTATGCGCTTCATATCGCTTTCGACATTGTCACACAGAGTCCCACACAGTCCGCTAAGTATACAACGATGCAGTGGCAGACGAGGGAAATGAATGAGCGTCTACTTCAGCCAGTGGGGCAGTCAGCCCAGCTGTCTCAGTCCCAGCGAATAAGCAACCAGACGCACAACCTTCACAGTATGGTATGCCAATAGAGATTCTCCCAAACGATATTGTGATGCGTTGACTGTTGTATGGTGAACTAACTGCAAAGCAAACTGTTTCAGCTGTGCGTATCCCAAGCAGAAATCAACAAGATGAGCGGCCCCTCCCCCGTACTGCTGCAGTGTATATCCTGTACATGGTAGGAACATTTTCCTGTATGTTAGAAGTGCATTGCAGATCATAATTCCGTAGTCAGCATCATAAAAAAAAAAAGGATCGCGTACTATACCAAGAATACGATTCCCTCTGTCATTAATTTATTTCCTTTTCTTTCTCCCAGATATTGTGCGTGAGTAGCTGGTGCTCTTAACGAGTGCCTACATCTCCATTTTTCTTCTTTTTCATTCCATTCATGTTGCACATATTTCCAAATCTGTAAACACATTTTTAACACTCTCTACTCCTGAGACAATCATGTGCTTTGACGTAAAAAATGTCATCTCCTGTTTCGATGCCAACGTCTTGCAGCGGAGCAGATGCTTTGCACATCGGTCACAGGTGATCAGAATATTTTATTTAACATAATTATCTAAGTACACAAGTCACAGGTATGTATCTTTCAACGTTTTCCTTGATTTTGTGGCAGATTGCATCTTATGTACGTTGTTTCTTCTTCTAGGTCTTAGGGTGTTAATAGGTGCTTCTCGAGGGCTGTTTCAGGAGATCTCCCCACATCGGAAGTAAATACCTCCACTTTGCCTCTTTGCTTCCAGCGAAAGGGCGCAAAGCAATTAACATCATTTACTTTAGCCTTTACAGCTCAAGTGCTCAGAATGGTACATACCATGAAGCTTATTCAGGAGCACCACACCGCGCGGCTTGACCTCATATTGGCCAAGTTAACAACGGCACCAATGGAAGGACCTTCAGAAAATGACATCTTGAGGGAGCCATTCTAATATTGTCAAGAGCTTGTGCGATTCGATGTCTCTCTTTGCCATCACAGTGGCTATAATTGGTACGTTCTGTACAATCGCACGCATACTCCACGCCCATTGTCTACATGTATTTGGGATAAGGTTGTGCGTAAACTTCTGTTTTCGTCAGTTGAGTACCTCATGGCTTTTCTTAATGTTGCGGGAGCACGTTCTTCTGAGATGCGGGGCCAGTGACGAAAGGGACACCACTAGACTGATCCTGTGTGAACTTATGTCAGATGACATGGCACAGAACTTCAGCTACAAGGGTCGTAAAGGGAAAAAAAGAACTTAAGCGCCCTCAATCTGGGGCAAGATTGTCATTCGTATGTACTTTACTCTGCATACTAAAGTGCTCATAACACTCAAATCATCCATTTGCAGCCTTCAAACTGTCTTGTCAAGTTCTCATGCATGCTCAAACGACTAGAATGTAGCCCGCTCGAAGCTTCTGCTTGCCAAAAGTGCAGAGGGGAGTTATACTGTGATATTTTCTGTGGCATCGTTTATCTAATTGAAGTACTGTATACAATATTTCCTTGTGATCTGATTTAAAACGTTGTTTCTTAAAACTCTATTATGCGAGGGAAAAATCGAAGACTTTTGTCATGTACAGTATGTCTCAGCCACATATGATGGAACGAGGAATGTAACAAAAAAAGGCTATAAGTGTTGTATATCAAGAACAGTTCTTGAATGTTTCGAAAAGTAGTATGTTTTGGTCACATGTATGTTTTCCTTGAGACAAATTAAATAGCTGTGAGTAATTGCCTAATAATGCCTTACGTAGACTATGTTCGTAGCAAAAAGATCGCGAAATTACCACAATACGAAATAATACCAGAAGTGACAATCTGTCACGAGCTTTGTGCCTTTCGATAGAATAGCGTCCACGCTTATGTGAAAAAATGTCAGCTTTTCTGTGGATTTCCAAGTTGTAACGCGGTGCATTTTTCTTGAAAAAAGAAAAAAAAGTGTACCTTGACTGAGACACAGTGGTAGGTGTTTCTCAACCCAGTCTATACCTTCTGGTTGACACATAGACCCTATATAATAAGTGAAAAACTTTGCTTTGTTATCCCTAAGTTATTTATTAGCAGCATTGGGGGGAAAACAGGTAGGCAGACGAACAAGGTTCATCAGCTGCTGTTCGCGTAGAACGCTTCGCCTGTTTTAATACCGTGGTTCACATTAGCTGGGACACCCTGTATAGAAACATTTCTCAGTTTAATGTTCAACCCACCCTTTTTCTATTTTCTCTTCTGAGAGAGATGAGAGAAGTTTGTGAATGTGTTTGTGAAGCGAGACTACACTTTTAAAAATGAACTTCACCGCATAGCCCGCTTCTAGCCAACCATCATCTCGAATGATATCGTTATCTGCCCTGATTTGTTGAAAACTGGAGGCGTGCGCCTTTTTGTGACACTTATATCGTTTATAATTGTCACAAAAAAGGCGTACGCCCCCCGTTTTCAACAAATCAGGACAGATAACGATATCATTCGAGATGATGGTTGGCTAGGAGCGTGCTATGCGGTGAAGTAAATTTCTAAGAGTGTAGGTGGAACATTGCACCTCCACTGAGTTTCAGAGGTTTTTCCAACAGTCTGTTTATGTACTCTCGTTTGTAGTACGTGTTGTGTACAAGGCCATGTGCGCTTAGGAAATAAATATATTTTACTGAAATTCCAAAGCAGTAGTTTCAGTGCTTTTCGCCATTCTGAGCCACGGCAGTGGGCGGGTAGCGGGAGGAGGAGCTACCGCGATCTCTGCGCTGCATGCATGCTTCAGTACAATACCTCAAAAGACGCACGCAGTATCATCCCAGCTTGATCGCTCGGGTGATCCCGGGGTAGCTTGCGGGGACGTTACTCGGGTGTCCAAGTTGTGCGTTTTTCGGAGTTCTTTCGGGGATTGGCATTCCTACCGGGAACGAACGCATCGCCCCAATGCGTGGTTCGGGGTTCATCGCAGGTATGGATTTTGGTTTGCTGGGTACACACGCGGCAAACGACAACACTCCAAACACAACCCACAAACACACAAAGTTCACGCCAACTGTGACACGGAAAACCACAAGCACGCAAACACAGACAGATGACATCGAGGAACACAGCGAGTCTCCACAGCCACTGACCCCACAGCCACCGACTCCACAGACACGACGCACGCGCACATCACGCAGAAAACACCGTTGACTACCTAATCACCAGCCTACCATGCAGTCAACGAACTTTCTACGAATGCGAAAACTCATGGAGAAACGTAGCCGATACCTACATCATCTACGGATCTACACCCACCACCTGGCTCACAACACAGTACCTAAAGGCCTCACCCCTAAAACAGTTCCTGCATTAGGAAAACTGACACCTGAACTAGAGCTAGAGTGGGCATCAGCCCTTAACAACACAGCCCGTACGTTTCTAGAAATATTAAAGAAACAGTGCCACGCGCAACTCGCTACGATCCAGGCCCATATGAACAATATCAGTCTCACCGACGCGGAGGCAAACACTCTCGAACTACACATTCAACAACTCAACCGCGAGCTAGCTAACAAGGAACACTAAAAACTCGGAAAACCTAATTCCAACAACGACACGGATACCGGACCCACTAACACGACACACGCAGCAGCCGAACAAATAATTTCCAGCACCACAACCACAACTCTCCGCCACATCGCTGAGCCACCCCGAGAAAACGCTGACGCAAGCACCGTAATAGATATATCACGCTCACTAACCAGCGACGAACTACAAGTCCTCTCTAGGGGGTTAACATTCTGCCCTACACTCAATTCTGTTAACGAATACGAAATCCACAAAGACATATCATACTTTGCGAGACGGCTACGCCTTAGAGAATTCTTCGGTCATACAACACAAGAAAACAACAACGACCTCAGACTACCATCAACCTGGACACCAAATCACGGTCGAGAACCCGCATTAGACCTGTACATTAAACAAGTAAGCAACGACATCCTTCGCGGTATTTCCCAAAGCTCGCGTGGTCACAACCTCACTAAAACACAGCGTGACATCATCAAAGCGCTAGCTGACAGAGATGATATCATTATCAAGCCCGCAGATAAGGGTGGGAGTATCGTCATCTGGCCCACAGATAAATATATTTCTGAAGCTCATAGGCAACTCAACAATACGCAACACTACCTCAAACTAGACCATGACCCAACAAAGGAGTACACGGCGCTAATAACCCATACCATACAGGACCTCCACGAACGAAAGCTCATCACACGTGATGACCTCAGATATCTCACCCCATCAAACACAGGCGCAGGTCGTTTCTATTTACTGCCCAAAATCCACAAGGTACACGCCAACGAGCTCTATACGGCTGACATCCCCGGCAGGCCAGTTGTATCTAATAACAACACACCAACAGAAAGGCTCTCGAAATTCCTGGACCACTATTTAAACCATATTCCGACAACGCTGCCATCGCATGTACAAGACACACCCCACCTCCTCAGAATAATCAGAGATATAAACAACACTCGTACGTTTGGTAGGGACACAATACTAGCCACGCTGGATATGACATCACTGTATACTAACATCCCACACAACGACGGAATCACAGCCCTCTGCAATACCCTTTCTTCAACAAACACCAGAAAAGACACAGAAACCATACTCGCTCTCATGGACTTGGTCCTTAACTGAACTACTTCGAGTATTTAAAAGCGATAAAACCCCAGTGCAGGGGACACAAAGCGACGACACAGACGAAGCACTGACTGACAAACAACTTTAATGGCAGGGACACATCTTAAATACACCAACTGGTTTTATCGCTTTTAAATGTACCACCAAACAGCCCGGTTTTTATCGCTTTTTAACCTACTTCGAGTTCAATGGCGAATACTACCTACAAGCACACGGTACAAGTATGGGCACACCTGTTGCACCCACATACGCAAATATCTTCATGGGGTTCTTAGAAAACAAAGTTCTCAGCGCCCTCTCATTAAAACCCACGGTGTACCTTCGATACATCGATGATATACTGATAATATGGGAACACGGTGAACATGAATTTCAAAAGTTCATAGATCTACTGAACACCGCGCATAGCAACATAAAGTTCACATCACAACAGTCAACTCACTTAATTAACTTCCTCGACACCACAATATCACTAGACAACGGCAACCTCATCACAACCCTGTACAAAAAGCCAACTGACAAACAACCATACCTTCACTTCAAGAGTCACCACCCGCATCACTGTAAGGTTGGAATTCCTAATGGGCAGAGTGTAAGACTACGCAGAATTTGTTCAGACGACACAGATTACGCTGAGAAGCTTGACGAACTCTGCAGTACACTTGCCCAAAGGGACTATCCAGACTCCCTCCTAACCGAGTTCCGTCGCAAGGCACTCACACTCGATCGAGACGAGGTTCTGGAAAACCGAAAAAATCCTGACGCGTGCGAAATAAGTTTCATCACAAGATATTCCAACGCACTTCCAAACATCAAAGCCATTCTACAGAAGCACGAGCCCCTCCTCCAAAGCAGTGACCGACTTAGCAATATATACACAAATCCCATACAGGTGACATACCGACGCGCAAAAAACCTGGCAGACTCCTTGGTCAATGCCAAAATCAGCAAAACGAGCACGCCGTACACGGGAACACGACCCTGCAACCTCCCGCGCTGCAAAACATGCAAGCACGTTCAACACGCTAACTCCATCAAAAGCACTGCGAGCAATTACACCCACCCCGTTAACCACGCATTCACATGCACAAGCTCCAATGTCATATACTGCATTGAATGCGGCGACTGCTCTATGCAATACATTGGTGAAATCGGCCAACAAATGAACAACCGCCTTACCGGACACAGAACCGACACGTCCAACAAACTTCCCAAAGCAGTCGCCGAACACTTTAACGTTCCTGATCACAATTTTGACAACATTAAACTATATATTCTAGAAGCCGGGTTTAGATCCACACGTGACAGACGTGATAGGGTGTCTTATCTCATATACAAGTTCAACGCTCTTCACCCGTCCGGTATCAACAAATCACAAGGCACCCTAGAAACACTTCACAAATAAAATATGCTTTCCCTTCTACCTCCATTATCATCTGTTATGATCTGCATGGCCACTGCTTTCTACTTTCTTTATTGCATGCCACAACTTTGTATTACAAATATTATTTAAAAAAAAAACCCTTTGCTGGTTCTGGAATTTTCCCCACGTAACCACTAACCTCCTTATCTTTCGCTATGCTTGTCAATTCTTGCCTGTTGTCCTGTTTCGTCCACGTGTTCGTGAACCTTCCATTCTTCTGTAACCGGTCTGTAGCCTAGATCACAACGTTCACATAATCCCCTCCACACTCTAACAAAGCAGCCATTCACTCCGGCCGTAGAAGCCCGTACGGAACCTTCCTTCCCTCCGGGCTGTTGACCCACAATTCGCATGAACCTTTAAACACGTCACACCTAACCCTTTAAATACCATGCCAATGATGAGGACGGTGCCCAGAAGAAGAACAGTCTCTGTTCGAAATATCGGCGGCTTCTGTCCTGAGGCAACTCCCTTCCTACATTCTACCGGTTCGCTGGATTTCTACCCATCTACATTAATTAATGGAGGCTTTCGGGCAAAACTGAGGTAGTAGAATGGGAGCTCATCATTTTTAAAATTATACAATGTTGATAAAATCCTGATTATTCCATGATTTTAAAAGCATACTGGCCTTAAACGAGGATAGCCTCCCGCACTCAAATCTCACTTTTGCTCGGAAGTGCCTAATTAAGGAGTTACATAAATAATTTTAGGGAAATATTCATCTAGTAGTTCCACAATCTTTTCGAGAGGATGTCCCCCTGGCCGTATAACGCAACTGCAAAAACGGCACCTATGCTGCTGTCATTCCTTTTGTGAACAAAATCTTGCGCAAAAAACACGCTCTATAGAGAATGATGCGTGGAAAAGAAAAGGGAAAAATGACCATGGTAAAGACACAACTGAAGGAGGAACAAGAAACAACATCAAAGAAAGTACGAGTTAAAGAAGACACTTTAAACCAAGTTCAATTGAGACAGATGTGATACTTATACAATTGTCCGCATTGATTATTGACAAGTGCGCCTCTCAGACGACGTTTTCTTGTTTCAGGTTCAAAAGCTTTCGCCTAACAGCAGTTTCTGTCCAAAATGATCGGGCACAAAGTGTTAAGCTGATTTTTACACTATTTAGGCGGAAAAGTAATTTTTTATGCATACCCTTTGTGTGATTATCTGTTTGATTTAGGCAATGTGTTGTTTGCCATATACAGAGACAAAACTGCGGGCCTAAGGAACTATACTTGCGATATTTGTTTGTACAAGGGGCATAATGTAAGAGCGTACGACCAGTTCTATAATCACATTCAGTCACCGAAAAAGGTGGTAGAACAGTAGGCATACAGAGGACATATATTTCTAACGTGCAAGTCGTCAGTTTATAAACAGTAAATTAGTAAATCAGTACGTGGTTAACACTCAAGGTGCAGGCCCTCTGGTGAAACATGACAAAAAGTAACCTCGAGACACAGCAGGAGGGACAGGGAGAACCGATAATTTGCTGTGGTCGTGTTTCCTCTGTTTCGAGATTACTCTTGTTCATCGTAAATCAGATTGACCCGTCCGGACTTTCACTGACCATAACCATTTCCAACAGCTTCATATAATTTTATTTATGGTTAATTCGGTATTGTGATCAGCGTCTGATTAGATTAATTGTTTTCGTTTCACACGAACTGAGGTACGAATTCATTATTGTGACACGGCTTTGCGGCGGTAAAAAAGCCTTGCTGATTTGTGTAGTTACTATAAGTATTGTCATTCCCAGGTTTTCCGATAATCAACTAGGAAGAACGCTCAATATGCTTCAACTGGTAGCTTTCATCACTGCCTGCTGTATTGTGGCAATAGCCCATGCTAAAGGTGGTTGTAAAACGGACAACTTGGAGAACGAGAAAGTAAGTAAGCGACCTGCTTTGCATACCTATGATCTTAGAGGGTTTCCAGCAAAAAACAATATTTGAAATGACCTCAGTTATTTTGTGTTGTTTGTACCTTTGTGCTACCTGTTATGTTTCAGAACAGTTAGCTGATTACAACTCCCCCTGTCTAATTTAGAGTATTGGTAGAGCCGGCGAAAGTGGAGTATATATTCTGTCGTCATCGACGTACAGTCATCCTACGGAACGCTGTCTGTACGTAGCACCACCTAAATATACTCTCACGAAGGGTCATCCTGTACAGTATAAGTGGGGGTATATGAACGCCACTGAAATTCCCGATACGGCTATGGACACCACTGAAATATCTTGGTGAGTATCGAAGACGTGCAGGTTATTATTAGTTTTCGCTGGGTTAGTGATACCAATTAAATACGTCCACAATAAGGGCTAATGTGTAGCACACCGCAGTTTGGCGTATTTTAAGAGCGCAGTTTAAGGGGATTTTCACAGAAACTCTGATGCTTACAAGTTCAACTCCTATCCTTATATGTAGTGGATATGAAGCATCGAAAATACTGGGATAGCCACGATATTTCATGAAAATACCACAGCTGATCCGTCGACACATTAAGTTCTCATTTTATTCTACCACGTGGGATTACCCAGAATTATTTGTACCAGAGTGTACGGTAATATATTTCCTCTCTTTATTTCCATTAGGAAGTCCACTAACGGCAGTAACCACTTTATTTTGATTATGATATTTGGTTGCTTAATCCAATAAGTCCTCTTCTGGCACCTGAAAACCGCTCTTGAAGCGTGGACTGATACTGTGCTACCTTTGCGACGCCTGCCTACTCTACGACCTGACAACTTATATATGTGATAGAAACCTAAATACATGTATCTTGTGACGTTGCTGCACAAAACTTTGGGTAGCATTCACATAATCTAGGTCTTACCTCGAATATACCAAAATTCACTTGAGCGCTACTTCTCGTCAAAGGGTCACGGAAATTCCGTCCAAGAATTTCATAAAAGCCACAAAGCAGTGGTCTTTGTACCCAAACATGCACCCTGTCTTCTGATTAGGAGCGTTTTAAACATTACAGTGCTGATTACAAAATGAGGCAGTGCTACTGAGGACTTCAAGAAGAGGTCGACAAATGGGTGCGGAGATTTTTCATTGATGTAGTATAATGGCCACAAAATATGTCAGGGAAATGCACGACTGCGTCGCGTTGGCACGGGACGGGCTTGGCAAGATTACCGGTGACTTTTACATTTTGTGTAATAATTGATGGTACTATATCTGTACCAAAAATACTTAAAGGGACGACAGGATACAGTAGACGAGCTTTCTGTGGCCTGTCGTCTTTTCTCTCGTCCCCTGGCCCTGGTTATTCTCAATATAGAGTTCCTCCACCAACTTGCTTGCATTTATACCACAGTATCGGTCACGATCCCTACACGTTGACTAAATATTCATACCCAACGAGTATTCACCCCTCTGCGTTGATATGTACAAGGATGAAAGAAGTTACGGCAGTCTTTCATTTAATTAAGTTTGTCATACCGTCCGAAAAGTTGATTGCGGTCACGAACAGAGTAAAGACGAGAACCAAATGACATTGAAACGAAAAAGGAAGCCTGCTATTGAGGAAAGGCGGATAATAATTGGAGTAGGGTGCCTGAATACTAGCTCCCTCTGTGTTAAGAGGCAGCTAGAATTCAGGCACACTAAATTGGACTGGTGGCGTGCGCCGTTGGGTCTGGTTGGGTTGGTTAAGAAACGTTCAGATGTGGAGCAGTTCGATTGGTTCTTTCTATGTTGGAGCACCTATTATTATATTTCATATTTATCTTCGTAATAGCCATGTACATATCACAACTAAGTGCAAGACCGTTGGGATTAACCCTTAAAGCGGTTTCAGTAGCAACATACACCAGAAAAACTAGTGTGTAGCATAGAGTACCACACTAGGATAAGTGATACAAGTACTGTATTGAAGTATACAAGTATCCATTTTGTCCGAATACATCACCATTGACCGAATTTGAATACATCGGGTATCGTGAGGCTTAATCAGGCAGGGGGGCAAATCCACAATATCCAGAGGGTACCACTTTACGTTTCCCTATCTGATTCCCTGGGAAACACTAATGGCCGTAGACGTCATGGTACGTTTTGTGATAATTCGCGTACATTCGAATAATAAGTCGACCGAAGACGGTGGCAACTTGGTGGAAAGGTCCAAGTTGCTCAGACACGCAGTCCTCCGCGATGGACGTTAAATGTGGTGTGCCGTGTGTCGAGATTTCGGAACACGTTAAGGAACCCACAGGCGGGAAAAATTAATTGATAAACCCGATCACTGTGGCGTCGCTCATGATCACAGTTGTCTCGCGACGTAAAGACCCGAATTATTATTATTATTGTCATTACTATTATTATTACATTCGAATAATAGGAAGTTCTAGGAAATCGGTGAATGTTAACGATAAGAGTTCCGAAAACATGATAAGCCAATCAATCCTCTTTCTTTGGAGCGAGTGACATCACATTGCTTTGCGTGGATTTAATAACCTCTTTTCTTCTATCGTTTTCCTAGAATTTTTGTGATGTACTAAAGCCCGCAAATAACTATAACGCGACGGAACAATTATTGTTTGGTTAACTATTGACTTGAAAGTGTTCATAATAGAACAATCCCGTCTCAACAGTATACTTCAGGTACTGAAACATGTTTAAGTTAAACTAGGTTTGGAAGCATCCCATGACGGAAGCTGATGCACATCAACTTGAACATTATGAGCATGAGCATTCTGAACATGGCAGGAGTTGTCTTGCGATGGCATATATTTTTATTAGGAACAACAAAACATGCTTATGTGCCTGTCGGTTTGATTTTCTATTCTTTTTTGAGTCTGCACTGCTACAACCGTAATGGTGCCGCAAGCAGCTAACGCAAGACAGCACCTTTACGTCACGGAAACGCTGCTCTCTTAGCACTGTGGGGACACACCCGTTGCGTCCGAAATAGCGTATACGTTTTACACTTGTATTTCCAACAAACGCTAACGTCCTAAAAGTCATTATTATCACGCGACATCGCATATACGATTAGAAGCTACACGATGTATTAAATATTACTTCGGCATTTATATTACGACAACTTTCTTACCTTTAGGCAGTCGATCGGCAAACTTATGGAGCCCTTGGCAAGGATCAGCACAACGTACATGATATGCACAACGATGATGTATCAGACCATGCATGACGCCGAACAAATTGTTTCACTTTGTTACAAGACCGAGAACAACTTGTCTTTCGATCGGCAAAAAGTTTCGAGTCTCTCCAAGTCGTTCCGCGCTGCGCGAGTGCGTCGATAGATGTAAGGGTGTAGGCGGTGCATATCAGTGCTCAAAGCAAGATACAATAAAGAAGATAGGCGCCACTATGTCTCCAAAATAATCGGCACATGACTGGAAGAGCAAAACATTCCTGCGCTTAAGCGTATCACGTGGTGTTTTGACCCCTATATAAGTGGCACACGGCCTGTGTCGTTAGATATTTCTAGAAAAACGCTGAAAATACGTGTTTCCTTCGTTGGAAGTAACAAATTCAGCGTATTATTGTATCCAGATATAGAGCGAAAGATAAAAGGCAAAACACAACAGAGGATGTGCTGAACTATGTGACTGGTTGTACGTATTAATTAGTTAGCTTAATAGCAGGAAGAAGTCTATTGCATATCTCGTTCGCCGTTAGTTTTGCGTTCAACCATCGCGGCAGCCGATCGGTCGTAGTCTCATATAACACTATAAGATCATGACACTACCTGCGCAGTAATAGGATTGAAATGAAGTCCACTCTTAGGAAATTGCGATACCAGTTATATTCCGCGTCAAAGTGCAGAAGAGGCTGTGGACTCTGACAGTTTTTCTTCATGCTAACTGTCTCCGAGAATATAGATATAACTATTTGAGTAATGAAATTGATGTCAAACTCAAATGGACTCAAAATTATATATCTTATCCCGATTGCTTGTTTCAAGTTCCCCAGAATGGGACAATTCACTGGGTACAAACGCCAGAAAAAAATTAAAAAGAGAAGAAAGCCAGGATTTTTCGTTGATTAACATTTTCCTTTGTAACATTGCAAGTGTCATTATCACTTGTAATATTTTATCTTGCAACATAGCAAGCGTCTCTCCTTATCATTTTCACAGGGGAAAGCTGTTTCGTAAGAAAGAGGTATTTTATGTGCGACCATCAGTAACCTCTGGAGTGTACCAACTGTATGGTCTTTGCCTTTGCAGGGCAGAAAAGACAGGAGCAGTGTATGAGGGAGAGAACAGGTCAATAATTTACTACAATTTCGGTGAGTTCTCCACACATGGTAGAGCCAATAAAAGGAGGAAAATAAAATCACTATATAGTAAAGCTGCGGGCGAGATTGTTACTTTCTGCTTCTAAAGCGGGGCATTGTGTACCCTAGTGGGAAAAGAAAACGAATGTCGACGAATATGCCAACACGGTTACGAAGAGAAGAATCGAACAAAAATCAGAAAAAAAATTGGAAAAATACGCGCATACCACTTTTCCGATTAGTATTGTCAGTCGGTGTGCCCAAGTCCAAGTCGCTGTCGCATGCTTATGACACTCACTGGCCCCATTTATACGGGATCGCATAGAGCGGACCAAACAGAGTTGGCAAAATGGGTTGTCTCGTGTGAACACCTCGGTGTAACTCGACCCGGTTCGCTTCGGAGGGGTGGATCCAGCCCGCTCGGTTCGCTTGGAGAAGCCTTGTAAACGCTTCGGTGCGCTCCGATTTCATCCCAGTAGGTAGCGCTCGACAGATTTCTTCGGGTATTGCATCACGGGAAGCATCACATGGTGCTCCGCATTTTCCGCGCAGTACGAAGTCACACTCCTGCTTTCGGCGTACAACGGCGCAGCCTTGTCTGTGGTGGATCGATAACGTGATACTTAATACATTTAAGTATCATTGTGATCATACCAGCAACACCGAAAAAAGTGCACTTGAGAGCAAAGCAGCTCCCAAAATACTAAGATGCGACAGACACCTGTAGGAAATATGACAGCTGGTCTCTGTAGATGTGCTCGGTTTAATGGTTATGAATCGAATGACGGAGGATGCGCGTGATCATTGGATGCATACTGACTTGTGTGTCGTCGTCGTTTCTAATGCGCTCCGGTCGCCAACAATGGACCACAAAACAAAATCGCAATACAAACAGCAGACATCGCGAATGAAGAAACACAGTAGAAAAGCAGGATGCCTTCAGTCGGGCTCTAGATGTAGTGCACTGGTCCCGCAGAGAGCCACAGTGGTTGAATGATGTTGTCTAGAATGGTGTCTAGACGATGAGGCGCTTGTGAACCACAATGGCTACTTGAAGTTACACCCAGTATCCGCTCGAGGAACACCGAGGTGAGAAGATATCGTGGCTTTTCGCACTTGCGTGGATGTGCCAGTGAGGACGTCGTAACCAAACGGAATGATGTCAGGAATGATTCCTCCTACAAATGTGACTGTTTCCTTTTCTTCTTTCCAGGGATGTCGTAAGTTTAAATATTCTTATTCGTTATATCGTCGCAACAGGTCGTAGGATATCCACCGTGGTACACTTCGCAAGGGCCTAGCAAAGTCAGGCTTGCAGCTAATACCTGCATCTCCGATGCGGAACTGGAAACGGCATGATATTCATGATGTCTCAGAAGCCTGCATTCTTCTCTAGTGCTTCCATTGCCAGTCATGGTGTCAATAGCGGATATCTAGAGGCTACTTGTTAATGTTGCCCCGTGATGAATCTGGTTCAGTGTAGCAATAATAAATTCCATACATGCCCGCACTCGGGCATTTATTTTCGGAGCGTAGTATAGCTGCCGAAATATTCCGATTTTTACTGAACACTATAAATGCCGACAACCCTCCCCCCCCCCTTCCGTCCCGAATCAGCTTGAAAGAAAATGCCGAAAACCATAAACCCTACTTATTTTCAAATGTGTCACTTCCCGTGCGGAACGACTATTGTGATAGCGACACATGTACGCACTTATCTACGAACCACTCCGTATGCTCCATTCTGTAACGAAATGATGACTGCAATTATGATCACGGTCCACTTTTCCAGGAGTGACCTTCATTATCGACAGTGCATCCGCGACTTCGTAGTAGCCCTTCACGGGACCAAGCTTTTCTCGAAAATCGCTCTAGTCCGAGTATACCATCACATACCTGTTGCGCCGTTGATCTTCCTAAAACAACCATCGTCACTTCATTCGTTCCTCTACAACACATTTGCAAAGCGTAACGCAGCTAAAACATACTCCTGAGCCAGGTTCTCGAGAGTCTCGACTTTTGTTTTTTCGTATCTGGGTGACAGCTTGGTTGCCAACTCCCCAGTGGAAGAACATGAATAACACCTCCACTTGCTATGGAACGTCTCGACGCCCATGACCTTCTGATAAACACCGCAATGTATCAGTTCGCTGTCTCCGAATTAGATTTCCTTGAACATGGCTGCGACAGATACGGGATCCACCCGTTCAAGGACAAGGTTTACAGCATCAAACATGTACCAGCTTCGATACTTTCACTGTTTAATGAGCTTGTATCGTTATTCTATTGCATGGATGCGCACAAGTGATTCGCCCTCTCAAACATCTTTTACCATAGAGGTTGAATCCTCCATCCCCCGGCTCTGTGATCAGGGATGACTGAGCTCACGAATAGGCGCTCCTGTGCTACAATGTGTTCCCATGTTTCCCCATGCTGCACCTGAATCCTGATGCCGCTGCAACTGACCTCTCCAATATATTTTACCCTGGAAACATCGAATCCGCCGTTTTGACTCAAATCAAGAGCAGGTTCTCCCATGTTACTTCCTTGGCACACCTGAAGCCCGATTCCGCTACAGCCATCATGACCGACGCTTCAAACACCAGAATTGGAGCAGTAGTGTAACGACACCCTAGATAGCGAGTGGATGCCACTGGAGTTTTTCTCAAAGCGACTTTAACATCAAGGCACCCGTTACAGAACGTTCGGATGGAACTTCTAGCCATCACCTTGCCATCAAAATAGGAAAGGAACGATATCGATAATCGTATGGATTATATCAAAAGTTCCAACATGATGTTATCGATAGTTTATCGATTACCCTTTCGATATTCTATCGATATGCATGACAACATAAATGTCGAGCCTCAAAGTATACACTAACGGTAAGAGCACGGAATGGCGGGAAGAGAAAGGGGAAGCAAACGTTCCTTTTCATGAGGGCTGTTTTTCACATATCTGGCATTGCTGGATAGCTTTTGGACAGCAACACTGCAAATATATCGCCTAGAAGAAAGCAGAAAGGAGCGTGAATGTTTGATGCGGATTCGCTGCGGTTCAAATGTCCTGTCCGCATGCACGCCACACAGACGGCAACAATGCATTTGCGCAAGTTTTGTTTTCAGACGTTCGCAACAAGTGCTTATCTGATTTTTGTGTGTGTTTTGATTTGCCTGAACTTTCACAAGCGTGCCAAAGCGTCGGCTAGTCTCCGTTTGTGACTACTTTATCTACATGGCAATTCCAGAGACCCCTCTGCGTGATCCATTTACTATACACCAAGCATCTTAAGACAGGCTGTTGCACGACAAACCTTGGCATGTTGCATTGCCGCGTAAATCGAGAAGCCGAATATGAAGATGTGACGCAAGCATGACGCCCTTCTGGTGTGCCGTTGCGGTTCACATTTGACGTGCCAGCGCAGCCCATATCAGCAGCTGCTGTGCCGCGACAATCTAAACTGGGGCTTGGCCAACACGGTCTAGATAACAGAGAAGGTCTCAACACGCTTTCAATAACAGAGCGCACTGGTCGGGCTGCCATACACCTGCAATGACTGAGCTTTTCTCTTCTCCGCTGTTTCGGTGATGTCATTTCTAGCTATAGCCAACATACAAACAGGGCCAGGTGCTTGACGTTAATCGAAAGAGAGCAGATGCCTTCTGTGTTATCTAGAAGGTGGTAGCGAACTGAAGTCTACCCAAACAGCACAATGTACTGAAAGTCGAGTGCAATAGGGGTGGGCGGTATGCGTCTAATCAATGTACTTTAGTTTCATGAGCCTGTTCAAGGCCTTCCACCTACCCGTCCACCCCTATTGCATTCGACTTTCAGTACATTGTGCTGGGTAGAGGTGAACGCACGATGTCACGGGACAGGAACTAGCCATACGCGAGTGAATATCTGTAGTCGACAGATTTCGGTGTACGTCCTCCGCGCGTGTTGAAAAATCTAGTTTTGTACAGGTTACACGCAAGCCGAGCGAGTGCACGTCGTGGAATCGTCGTAGAACGACTTCACGCGTTTCGGCATTAAATGAAAACCGACGACGATGCGATACGAAGGTTCTTTTAAACTAGCCCCGAAGTGTTCAGGAGGAGTAGAAATTACGACTATAACGGCTGGGATACGCGCGGGATCGAGCGGGATAACGTGGGATCGCGCAAAAGTACGGTCCGGCCAGTCTGCGCCGTCACGTTTTCAGCCCATTATATGCTCGTTTATTATTATTTTTTTTCTTTCGAAAATGTCCTTGTGGTTCAGTTGGCAGCATGCTCGCCGACTGATTCAGAGGTTGCGGGTGCGAACGCCGTCTACTGCGAGGGTCGTTAAGTACGAGGTGCCGTGTGACGCGATTCCGGCGTACTTCCAAATTATTCCACACTCCGACCACAGTGGCATCGCTGATGATCACACTTTTCTCGCACCGTTAAAGCCACGAAACTGTTATTATTTTTTTGCGGCTGCTTCTGGCGTCGCCTGTCGCGCGTCTGGAGGAGACGAGTAGACTCGTCGCCTAGCTCGGCGCCAAATGAAAGAGACCAGCTGATCCGATGTCACAACGCGGTAGAAGCAGCGGGAAGGGATGCCGCCGATGCGCACAGTCTCTACGTGTGTACTCTTGTAAACTAATTCTTTCAGAAAATACGCATTTCCGGAAAGAAATATTTTGCATGACGTGTGTATTCATATCAAGTGGTAGAAATATGTTTGAAGTATTTTACAAGAACCTGTAGTCTGATGTGGTGTCTGGTCTCCTTAGTCATCCGCAAAAAACGCATCATGGTGAGAAGGATAATATTTCAACATACATTTTAGTTGTACTTTTTTATCAGAATAGTGTACAGGCCTGTTGCACTAACCAGGCGGCGCTGCGGCTCTGCGCCACACGCGCCGCGGGCGGCCGATACACGGATCACTTCCTAATTATGCGGCAGTCGGTCGTTCTGGGCCTGCTGTAATTCCGCCATGTAGAACCTTTCTGCAATTTTACTGATGTGCAATACTGTGCAAAATAGACCATATGTTAGCCCACGGACATTCGTTTGATGACGCGAAGTGTGTGTATGTTAGCTAAAACACGACAGACATGAGGTGTCCTATTCACATGTATGACTAGAGTTACCGGAAGATTGTAGGATTTTACGGACGGGGTCCCATGGTTAAATCATCTTAATAAGTTACTGTTCTTTTTTTTTGTCTCCTCAAAGACAACGTAGGTGTCATTGTAAAACGTGGAAACTCATTTCCGTCGTCTGTTATTTCAAAGCTAGAACCACGATGCTTCGCATGTTTGTTGCCGAACTTAAGACACCTGTTGTCTAGCAAACGACACGTAAACGCCTTGTCTGTGCGCTAGATAAAGGTATTTGGAGTAATTTCATTGATAATCTTGTGAACATCGATATCGCACGGCTAACAGCGCTAATCCAACGGTGGCTGCGATAGCTTTCGCGCGGTTTGTTTGCAAATCTGCAGAGACTATGGTTGTCTTCTGAATTTCACCTGCGCGACTTTCACTTTCCTAGAGCCTCACAAGAATAACAGCTCATTGTTAATACTGTCATTAAAAATTACCATTTGGTCCTGTTGATGAATCATTGATGTAGGTAAAAGCGCTAAAACGGAAAGGGACGTGAAACAGTTCAGTGTATCTGTTTCGTCACAATTATCGCAATCATCGCAATTAATATTGCGATGTGTTCGCTCTCCAGCGCTGCTCAACATCTCGCATTCACAAGAAAACTACGAAAAGATGTGCACACGGCAGGCCGCTGAACTAGAGAGTAGTTTGCCCGTCGCTCACTAGCTGGCTCTGCGAAAAATTTCAGCGCGACAGGCCTATGGCAAACATTACAAGAGCTGCGGCAGGGCAGCAAGGTTCGGTAATAAACTCGCTTTCATGTGTCGGATATATTACAGCGTTAGATGTCATGTGTAGACCTACGGCAAATCACGTGATCCGTGTAGCTCTGCATAAAACATCCGCCAAACAGTAAAAGGCGAAACAGCTGCAGCGCGGCAGGAAAACGCAGAGAGCGTAACAGGAACCAGATTTGGCGTTCGGTACGTAGACGATTACGCAGATTTTCGGCAACGCAGGAGGTGGTGCAAGAGCGTTGAAGGTCGGCATAGTCGATAGCAGGATCTTGTGGCGAGCACAGTGATGACTGCGAAGTTGTCTCACACAAAGTCCCACACGATAATTACGTCGTAACAACAAGAACAACAAGGAAGGAATGAAAACAAGAGCTAGGTACTAAGCCAGGTAACGGATGTCTTTAATTTTAAGTTCGGCAATGCATACTGCAACTGGCAAAATAGGCTCGCTTGACACACTACTCATTCTGGGGCCGGCGAGACGAGTAGTCACTTTGTGTACTGACTGCACAAATCAAGAGATGCAACGGAGTAGAGCAGCACCCCCAAGAACACAGACGGTCCCCAGGAGATCCTCACAGTGTCATCGCGTCCTCGTCCTTCGATATGTATTCCCAGAACGTCCTGAGGATCACACTCGCGGATTGTCTGTGAAGAGTCACTCGCGTACATCCTGTGGCAGTCCCGGTAGGTAGCTCTCGGGCTGAGAAATGCCACCTTGTTCAATTTTCGTGCTAAGGCTCTGCAAATATTGAGTGGCACATTTGTTTTGCTTTCAGGGCCGATCCCAGGGGCTGAACAAAATTCGTCAGGGGAGAGGGCGCTCGTACGTAAAATTTCTTTTCCTCCAAAAAGGCGTCTGTCAATGATACTTGGAGCATTTACAGCGGAAAGACAGAAAAGCGCGATTCTATAGCACTGCTTGTGACTCTTGAAGTTCCTGCCCGAATGTCTCAAACCAAAAGAAGTAGGAAACACAGATTTCGCATTGCTTGAGAGTTGACACTTCAAGCAATTCCTCGCTTGAGTATTGTGTGTTTTCTAAATGTAAGTCAACTTCAATAGCTCACCTTTCGTTTTGTGTCGCAGGTGAGCAGTACTCTCCAACCTACAAAGGGTTGCATAACAAACAATATATATGGTCTGATTTTTCTGTGGAAGGGAATTCCAGTACCTTTCGAAGTGGGTTTCTGGGTCTTTGTACTCCGGGCAAGCCTTTTTATTTCTTTTTTTAGCCTTCTAGATTTCTGTCTTTCCAAATCGCCGAGCTCATTCCCGTTATGGAAAGTACTACACTTTATGTGGCAGCTTATCAATATGAATTGAGAGTAATCAATCAGTGAAACAGAAGTTGTCATGACTGAGTGTGGTTTCTGACGAAAAGAAATGAGGTAAAATAAAACGATGCTAGATTATGTCCCTGCTGTGTCATCACACTCTCCTACATCGGTCCTTGATGACCTCCTAGGGACAGCCAAAAGGATGTCGTAAGGACATCTGAGAGTCCCATTTTAAGAAATAGGGGATGCCCTGAGGACCGATTCCGCCCTTCCGCGGACGTCCTGCTTGTCCCGGTGTGACAACCGTCGGATATCTCAGGGACGACAGTGTGTTCCCAGTGCCAACCAAAGAAGAATGGCACGTTCGTCCAAATCACAATATTGCGGGGAGAATGCGGTGGCGTTTCAGTCTCTGACAACATCGCACCATTTGAACGACAACAAAGCACATACCTCTCATCACACTGAAATGAATACTTTGTGCGCAAACTTTAATACGTACTCACTGAACAACAGCAACAGAAATTTAATCAGAGGAGGCACAGTAAGCGGGTTTCGCCGCCGCGAAAATAGTGTCGCCACTGGCATTTCCCGCCAAAGTCCGGCTATTTCCTTTCCATTGGCTCCGGTCCCCCATGTGACCTTTTTCGATCATGATTGGCTGAGGCTCATTTAACCGGTGGATTCTCCCGCGTTCGTTTCTCCAGGCGCCGACCCGTCTGACCGTTGTGTAGCTGGTGTCTACGTATGGGAGCAGACGGTGATTTCGTTTCGTGGATTTCAAAGATGTTCGAGCCATGGGTGAACGCCTGAATGAAAGGCAAGCAGACAAACGCATGATGCATGTCAGTGATCAGACGTTTAATACTGTCACCTAACTGTGTGCATGGAGGTACGCCTTGTCCCGTATTACATCACTTTCTGCCGGTTATCAGTCATGATCTGGTCGATGATTCTGCGTGGCGTTACTTGTTGCGTTTGTTCCTCTATTTGAATGTGTCTGATGTTTAATACACTGGTGTGCATGAAAAGGAAAACAGCGTGCATCGCGTACGCAGGGCTCTTCGAATTTTGTCATTAGTCGACATTAGGCGCGTAACGATAGCATGTCGTACAGAGCGTATTCAGCCAATAAACGTTGCCTGTACTCGGGTTTACCATATCATTAACAAGTTCCTTTTTTTTTTTCATTCAGACACCGACAGCTGTTCGTGGCCCTGCGATCCGCGAGAATGTGGCCCCTGTCACCAGAAAATTCGACAGTTGTGCAGGGATGAAGCCGATGGCTTCTGCGACTCATCACGTGCTATATATGTGTATAATAATATCTACTTTCTCCAAACCGAATAGGTACCCTTAAGGATTGTATAATATGATAGTCACGCTTTCTGTTGCTGGACACTATTTATTATTTATTTATTCTGCAGTATTCTGTAATAATCGTGTAGATTTACTTCCATTCAAATGTTGCTTCCTGTTTATATGTTTACCGTGTTAATAAATTTGTACATCTTAATTCCTTCGCCTTCTGGATTTTCATTTTATGCTTCCCGATTATATTAGCAGATGGCCTTGCGAAGCGCTCGGAACAGGGGGGGAGAGAATTCGAGTGAGAGGGTGTGGAGAGGGCACGCAGCGCACATGCGCAGTTCGATCAGCCAGCGCGCGCTTTTTGGCGCCGTTTTCCGGCTACTTTGTCGCGATTCGTTACGGATGATCACGTAGTAAAGGGGGGCGGTGGTTTTTGTGGCGAAACTGTGGAAGCTACAGCTGCACTCCACTGATTTAATGATGAATTATGATATCATGGGCTGTTTCCTCACCGAACCACACAGCGCTGAGGCCGGAATTCGCGTTACAGAAGTTGTACCGACCTCGTTCTACTCTCTTTTTTTTTCATTCTCTGTTAGTGCCGCGAAAAAACTGCGGCTGTGAAGGGCGTGCAGACGCGGACACAAAGGGGACAGCTGGGAGGAATGGGAGGAATGCGAGATTGGTGTGTGTCCTGGACTGGAGTCATGTGGAAACTGTGCCGTAGTACCAGTTTAGGGTAACAAACACAGGGGGACAAACACGACACAAGCCTTAGAGTACCGAGTTGTATACTTCAGTTAAACAAGCCGTGACGACACTCGCCTGGTAAATGGGTGGGAAAACCTCAGGGAGCGCAGCCGGTGCCGAGACGCTGTAGTGTTCCTGAATTGATGCTGCTGGCGAGATTAGTACCATGATTAGTATTATGCTGGAGAGAACCTAGCATCTTTATGGAACTCCGTTTCTGCTGACGCCCCCCCCCCCCCGGACGAGTAATTGGACATACACCTCAGGTGCCTGCAAACTTATCCTCGAAAAAATTCCATGATAGGCAAGCCTGAGCCATGGGCAAGACACGTACACAAACACAACCACGAAGGCTCAGTTTGTTTACGTGTCTTGCCCATCGCTCAGGCTTTCCTATCATGGAATTTATCCACCAGCTAGCCTGCATTTACGCCATTCTGTCAATATCCTCGAAAAACTACTCAAAGGTGTTTCAGCTTCTGTACAGAACTATAAACATTGTTTTTTACTATTTCTTCTAACAGAACATTCAAGTACTACTGTGAGGTTGAAATATTATCACGAGCGGAACTGCTATGTAACAGTTCGGAGTGGTGGCATATACGAGGACATAACTGACAAAAGTAAGTAATATGCCTGGTTCGGGTATGTCGTCTACAACACGGGATTCTTGTTCACGAGCCTATGAATAGCTCTACGATGTCCAATGTCAAAAGTGACATTTCAACTTCCCTATTACCCGCTAAACCACGTAACACTCGCAATGTAGATGGGTAGAAAGTCAGCGAACCGGTAGAGATGTAGGAAGGGAGTTGCCTCAGGACAGAAGCCTCTGATATTTAGAACAGGGACTGTTCTTCTTCTGAGCACCGTCCTCATCATTAGCAAAGTACTTAAAGGGTTAAGTGTGACGTGTTAAATGTTCATGCGAATTGACCCGGGATGTGGACCCACAATTCGCATGAACCTTTAACACGTCACACTTAACCCTTTAAGTACCCTGCCAATGATGAGAACGGTGCCCAGAACAGTCTATGTTCGAAATATCGGCGGCTTCTGTCCTGAGGCAACTCCCTTCAAACACTCGCAGTGTTTTATAATATTTCATTGCGGAGCGGCATACAGACTAACTAGCGACTAAACCGGATTGGTTTCATGAGACCACACCGGTGACTGACAAAGCAGCAGTAAAGCATGTAAGCGCAAACTTGACTGATCTGTAAGATACCTTACTGGAGCTATTAGATTTACACCCACATTTACGCACCCACATTCATGAATCGATAAAAACCCACACCCACAAACTGCCATACATACAGGGTGTTTATTTTATAATTTACACATTTTTTATACAAAAAGCTATGAAACAGCTTAAATACTGTTTTTGCACTGGTGTTCTAAGGCTAGGTGGACATCCTCTTCAAGAAATTATGCAGCTATGCAATTGTATTTACAGCGGTATCCCACGAGAACTTCGTCTCTCTCTGTGTGTGTGTGTGTGTGTGTGTAATTGAAGGTTTTATGAGCGCAAGTGAACTTCGTCTTGCTTAATGTAGTGGCATGTCATCTATTCTAACCTTATACGCGGAACTATGGAACTCATACACAGTGCGATAACTAAAGACGGTCTCTGTTATACACAGCGAACTTACATTGTAATCAATTAATTGATTTCAAGTTCGTCAGCAGCTTGTGGCAAGATATAATAATTTTCCTGCTAAATTTTGTTCCTGCAACTGATATTGAACTACCATTTCTCATTCTAATTATATAATACCAAATACTAAAAGCAATAAAAACCCTCTACGGTAGGTAGTTTTATTGCTTTTAGTATGAACTACATGAGTCTTATGAGTCTATATGAGTCTTATTTTACATATTTGTCTATTCGTGTCGAATGCTGACATGAGAGAGAGTTTTGTTTTTGTACGGGCCCAGTGGACTGCACATACTGAGATCATGTGTTTTAGACCCTCATCATTTCAAAGATCATGATTACAACAGGTTGTTATCCTTTTCAGTGTTGATGTCGACAGCAGCAGTGAATATTCCCTAAGGATGTATTTTTCGTTGTCCTGCGCTATTTACAATCTCAAAAAAACTTGCAGCACAAAAATACAGCAGCATGACAAATTATTTCATCAGTGCATGCTCATTTGCGACTGACTTTGGTCATTTAGCCATTCCGTTACCGTTTTCTCAAGCTTAACGTAAATTCCTGTCACACAGCACTGCTACACTCTCAGCCATAGCATCACTTAGAATGTCACCGAACGCTGAACAATAAACCTGCATGCAAAAGGAGTTTGATATCGGATACGTCAGTCTCGGAAATTTCTCTGTAACAGAGAACATTGCATATATTGGCTACGTTGGCTATCTTTATTTCAGTACCTAGATATACAACTTTAGAACAGCATTTGAACTCATTCATCATCGGAAAATTTAATGTCGTCGAATGCACTGTACGTTAGCTAAACGTAATTTAATTAAACATAATTGGAAGCGTAATGTGCATGTGCACTTTCAAAGGTACACATCGCTACACAATTTCCCTTAGTCGGGGAGTTGTTCCCTTCCGCAATATTTTGCCTCTTCACTTGGCTCACGCCATCCCTTTACATGTTCTGACAGCATATTCGCACATGGGCAGCACAACGAACATAATTTATGTCTGACAACTCCTGCCCAATGAGTAACCACGAAAACAGAAGCATCACAGAGCCATCACAGCAGTCACACAGCCGCGCCTTCACGAAAGGCGGCACCAGTCGTGGAAATCATTTTAAATGTTGAAGGTTTTGTGTCTGTTCACATAATACGCGTAATATCCCTATACCTTCCGAAATGTTATGCACTGAGCAAAAACACATTTACCCACGATACAATGAAAACATCTCTTGTTGTTAGCATAACATTCACTAATTATCATTATGTTTACATCGTAATTTTTCTGCAGCTAATCGTGTGTCTTTCGAATATTACGGGTGGCTGCTTTGCATGATTGTCAAAACATGCGAGTGTCAATGTTTTTATGTGTACAACAGGGTGCGGCAGTTTGAGCTATTTAACATGGACAATCATCGTTCAAAAATGTGGGCCCTGCTCCAATGCCGTGGATTTTCAGTATCTCAAAGTTCATTGTCGACCCAGTTTATCTATTTCGTTGATGGTGCTTTCTTGACGTCGACAACTCATAGTGGTGCCACACGTAACATGCCTCCGTGACATCATATCAATGCATAATGTGAAAACCCCGAAACTAGGGAACATCAAGGGACAGACACAACACGAAGTCTCAATGCCTCAATGTTGAGACTTCGTGTTGTGCCTGTCCCTTCATGTTACCTAGTCTTTGGGTTTTTACATTATGCATAATCTTCACCAGCTCGCTTTCTTCTTAGCAATTTTTTCATTATCATATCAATGTTTTGCAGTTGTTGAGATGTGGCAGTACACCAGCATATCCGGCACGCAGGAAAATTTGAACAAAACTCTTTGCTGCAACCAGAAATTCCACGAACTAAAGGCGAAACATAAAAAAAGGGATGCCTACAACATCAGAAACCCGATTTGTAATGTTTACCCGACTGTGACATATGACAACACGGATGACTACGACATCAGAAACCCGAACTGTATTGCTAACCCGACTGTGACATGATTTCTCAGTTAACCAAACTGCGCAGACGGTCGAGAATAAAGATACTGAAACCTAATGCCTGCGTATAGTGCTTTTTATGGCCATTCAATTGAATTCAATTCAATTTATTCAATTTGCCATATACATGGTTGGGCAAAAGAGCAAAAAGCTGCCAGTTGGCAAACTTGACTTGTATTATCTGCAATCGAAAAGTTTCACCATAAGTAGTTGGCTTTGTGTGTGTTGTGTGGCCACACAACACACACAAAGCCGACAACTGCACAGCATGATATCAATCATCTTTTAGGAAAGAGAGAGCATGTATGTGAGTGGCGTACGCGATTTCCGTAGCCTTTTCCGAGAGTGCTCCAGCGTAAATATTAGAACCGTTTCTTTTGAAGTCGCCTCTGCACCCCCAAGCAGCGTGCCACCCCAGGTAACGCATCTGTCTACATGGCATCTAAATTTAGAGAAATGGGATAAAAGGGAAAAGGAATAATATACGTCTAAGGCAAGGGCACAAATGTCAAGCATCCGTCCATTAGCTTTCCAGTAGCCGTGCTAACGTAACGCTAGTGTATGTCTAGTTTCCGTACTACCGTATTTGCAGCTGTGACCAGTATTTTTGTACTCCAAACCTCTACAATGCGACAGAACTTCAATAACTCAAGAACATTATTATGTAGATATGGATCAGCCAAAACGTCCAATATTAGACAAAGTTT